>NC_092278.1:33554600-33724600 GCF_036320965.1 Panulirus ornatus
TCAGTCTTTCTCTCCCTCCTTATTCTGTCTACACTCCGTTCATGGACTACGGTGGTGGTTGGAGACTCGGTAGTGTACAGGCGAAGCAGCCTTAGGAAGCTGGGTATTGAGGAAGAGAAGCAGTTTAGGACGTTCTGCAGGGAGAAAGGTTGGCTTGAAGACTGCGAATATTACAGAAGCGAAGAGAGGAATAGCCAAGACTTTTGAATATTGCAGAAGTGAAAAGAGGAATAGCCAAGACTTTTGAATATTGCAGAAGTGAAAAGAGGAATAACCAAGACTTTTGAATATTGCAGAAGCGAAGAGAGGAATAGCCAAGACTTTTGAATATTGCAGAAGTGAAAAGAGGAATAGCCAAGACTTTTGAATATTGCAGAAGTGAAAAGAGGAATAGCCAAGACTTTTGAATATTGCAGAAGTGGAAAGAGGAATAGCCAAGACTTTTGAATATTGCAGAAGCGAAGAGAGGAATAGCCAAGACTTTTGAATATTGCAGAAGCGAAGAGAGGAATAGCCGAGACTTTTGAATATTGCAGAAGCGAAGAGAGGAATAGCCAAGACTTTTGAATATTGCGGAAGCGAAGAGAGGAATAGCCAAGACTTTTGAATACTGCGGAAGCGAAGAGAGGAATAGCCAAGTCTTTCAAAAATTGCGGAAGCGAAAAGAGGGATAGCCAAGTCTGTGGAACTGTGGGTATGGTAGTCAAAGGAGGGCTTTGGGAACTAAACCAGCCCTTCTTGACCGATAACGTGGCTCCGACCCGGCGCCGTGGAATACAGCGATCGTTGTGCAGCCACGAATTTTCCCGTGAGGCGGAAGAAGACAAGCGGGAACGGAGAATAAGCGTTGTGTGAGTGTGAGTTGTGCGATTGTCAAGTGTTGGGTATGAGACGACGGAGAGGGTCGTGAGTGTGAGGTGGGGTGGGGTCTGTCGTCCTCTCCCTCCACCAACGTAGACAAGTCTCAGGCATTATGGCCAGCCCTTGGTCCAAGCTTCACTCCTTCCTCCGCTGACCTTCGCAAGTAGAGATAGACAGACCTTCCTACGTGGAATAAACCAAATTGATGCTGTGTATACTATAATCTGAGTCTAATATGGGATTTC
This sequence comes from Panulirus ornatus, assembly GCF_036320965.1. Taxonomy (NCBI): domain Eukaryota; kingdom Metazoa; phylum Arthropoda; class Malacostraca; order Decapoda; family Palinuridae; genus Panulirus; species Panulirus ornatus. Next base: position 33,555,707 of record NC_092278.1, read on the forward strand.
ATCATCTCGCTCGACGTATATTAGCCCACGAACATGTATTGAAGTTCTGACAGTAAACAGCATCCATGATCTATGATTATATCTTTTCATTTTATTTCATTTTTTTTTTCTTTTTTTAGTGTGTGTGTTTGATGTCATGGGTACTACGTCAACTCCGGAGTCCCCTCTTCCAGGGTGATCCCTGTCATTACCTCCCTGTGAAATGACAGTCATATAACACTCGGGTCCCCCATCGTCATTGCTCTGCATCTGGCCAGGGATGGCTTCATCGCCGCCCACCCGTGCGTTAACATGTGACCAGCGCCCTGGCGCCTCTCTCTCTCTCTCTCTCTCTCTCTCTCTCTCTCTCTCTCTCTCTCTCTCTCTCTCTCTCTCTCTCTCTCTCTCTCTCTCTCTCTCAGCCTCGTAAAACAACACACACGTTTGAACCACATCCTTCCCTCTGTCCTCCTCCCGTGTCTTCCAGACGTACTTCACAGAACTCGCAGTGGCGCTGTCCCACACGCCTGACTGTGGCGCTCCCTCAACCTTCTTTACGTACACCATGGGAAGTCTGTGTAATCCAAAGACAGTTCTCACAGCAACGGTAGTGAGACAAGGATATAGACGAGCTAAAACAAAAATGGAGGGATGCGCTCGGCATACTTAGGAGCAAAACGATAAAAATTCGAGATCATGAGATGAAGCCATACCAGCGTAAAGGTCTTCTCTCGTATAGACGTACGTAAACACAGATAATTGGACAGACAACACACGCATACAAACTCTCTTCTTTAGGGCTGGTCGATGAATTAGGGTATGTAACGTCAGCTGGGGGCGTATATATGTGTATCTATGTTGAAGATTGAGATATAGTACATATATAGGGTTTTAAAGGGGGTCAACACGCATTTAGATATCTTTCCCAGTAAGATCCAAGTGGTAATCACACATACACACACACACACACACACACACACACACACACACACACACACACACACACACACACACGCACACACAATATCAGAATGAATACCATATGTTCACACATTCACTAGCAGAATGAATAAAAGTGATCACACTGGGTAACAAGCAGAATGAATAATACGTGTTCACTGGTTCACTAGCAGAATGAAAAACACGTGTTCACACTGGTTCACTTGCAGAATTAATGGCGTGTACACACTGATTTACCAGCACGTGTTCACACAGGTTCACCAGCACGTGTTCACACAGGTTCACCAGCACGTGTTCACACAGGTTCACCAGCACGTGTTCACACAGGTTCACCAGCACGTGTTCACACAGGTTCACCACCACGTGTTCACACTGGTTCACTAACCTCGATGAAGTTTGGGAGGGCCTTCCAGCAGGTCTTGATGTTGCAGGACCCAGACACCCCGTGGCACTTACACTGGGTCGACAGGGACGCCTTCACCACCTGAGGGAGACACAGGGTCACTCTAGAAACTCCATCAGCACATGAGACTGTTCTAGAGACTGATGAGCACTCACGGGACGCTCTAGAAAACCCATCAGCACAGAAGACTGTTTTAGAGACCCAACAGCACACATGGATGCTCTAGAAACCCAACAGCATCCATGGATGCTCTAGAGACCCAACAGCACACATGGATGCTCTAGAAACCCAACTTTGCATCATGGATGCTCTAGAAACCCACCCACACATTTGGATGCTCTAGAGACCCAACAGCATCCATGGATGCTCTAGAAACCCACCCATACATTTGGATGCTCTAGAGACCCAACAGCACACATGGATGCCCTAGAAACCCACCCTTACATTTGGGTGCTCTAGAGACCCAACAGCACACATGGATGCTCTAGAATCCCACCCACACACAGAGCTGCTCTAGAGACCCTCCAGCACCTATGGATGCTTTTGAAACCCACCAGCTCACATGGCTTCTCTAGAGACCCTCCAGCACATATGGGGCATTCTAGAGACCTCCAAGCGCATAGGTCCGCTCTAGAGATCAGTCAGGACGAGCGCGCAACATGACGTGCACAGTGGGAGACGCCGTTAAGAACATGAATTGTGACAGCAACTGAATCATCCACAGCGAGGGACAACAGTGACGTCTCACACCATCACTCGTGAATCAAGCGAGAGTCTGAAACCTTGCTAGTGGTGACGCAAAGGAGGAGTGTCATATCCAGTACCAGGTCATACGCAGATGTTATCAGCAAACAACAAGGCTTCTCACGTGTGGATTATGGAAGTCATACAGTATCACGAGAGACTGATAGAAATAACAACAGAGAGTGTTGTGATGTGCGGTTTGCCTCGCTCTCCTGACGAAGGCGACGACGCAGCCAAAGGCGTCAGGTGTTACACCGAAAATCGGTCTCTCTCTTTTTTTCTCTCTCTCTCTTCTACAGCGTCTTACATACGTTAGTTTTTTTGTTTTTTTTTTAATAAGTATCGCTGGAATAAGTATCGCTGGAATAAGTATCGCTGGAATAAGTATCGCTGGAATAAGTATCGCTGGAATAAGTATCACTGGAATAAGTATCGCTGGAATAAGTATCGCTGGAATAAGTATCGCTGGAATAAGTAGCTCTGGAATAAGTATCGCTGGAATAAGTATCGCTGGAATAAGTATCGCTGGAATAAGTAGCGCTGAATATGGAAGGTGATTTTTTCTCCACTTGATTCTTATACTCTTATCAGTGGGAACACGACCATTTCACTGATTACTGCAATAAGGAGAGAAGAAGAAAAACATTTAGTTCTTTTTTTTTTCGCCTTTAGCCATAAAAACAGAGAAAACTACGTGGAAGTATAGTTATTATTTCCTAGGTTCATTACGGGGTAGGGGAGGGGAGTGTGGCCTAGAGCAAAGACCGCTTCATTTAGAGAGAGAGAGAGAGAGAGAGAGAGAGAGAGAGAGAGAGAGAGAGAGAGAGAGAGAGAGAGAGAGAGAGAGAGAGAGAGAGGCAGGCCTGCCGGCCAACCACATGCCGCTACCTTCCCCCCGTGATGACGTCACTTATCGTCTACGGGAGATCGGCTGGAAAAACACTTTTATCGCTATGGCAAAGGTTTATGACCGTGATTGCCGGTCGGTGAGGACCAGGTGGCCAAGTGTCATCAACTGCGGTGGGAGGGCACACACACCGAGAACGCTGTATCTGTAAAGGTAGATGTGTTCTAGCGAAGGTTCGTTCGTGACTGACACTATTACATTCTTACGGTTGCCCGAGATAACATCAGCGGTTGTTATACAGGTTAGCCAGTGCGAAAAACCCGAGCAGGTGTATTATAAAGTGTGTGTGTGTGTGTGTGTGTGTGTGTGTGTGTGTGTGTGTGTGTGTGTGTGTTGGGGCGGTAGAGATTGAGCTGGACACAGTTGTGGGCCAGATTCTTGTCCGCATTTTGTTTAAACGACCTAGTATGGAGCCTCCGGTCGAGCGAACTCACATCTCCGTCAGGTACACAAAGGACCAGTCCTTCATCTCCGTCAGGTACACAAAGGACCAGTCCTTCATCTCCGTCAGGTACACAAAGGACCAGTCCTTCATCTCCGTCAGGTACACAAAGGACCAGTCCTTCATCTCCGTCAGGTACACATAGACCCAGTCCTTCATCTCCGTCAGGTACAGAAAGGCCCAGTCCTTCATCTCCATCAGGTACACAAAGACCCAGTCCTTCATCTCCTTCAGGTACACAAAGACCCATTCCTTCATCTCCGTCAGGTACACAAAGGACCAGTCCGTCATCTCCGTCAGGTACACATAGACCCAGTCCTTCATCTCCGTCAGGTACAGAAAGGCCCAGTCCTTCATCTCCATCAGGTACACAAAGACCCAGTCCTTCATCTCCTTCAGGTACACAAAGACCCAGTCCTTCATCTCCGTCAGGTACACAAAGGACCAGTCCGTCATCTCCGTCAGGTACACAAAGGCCCAGTCCTTCATCTCCGTCAGGTACACAAAGGCCCAGTCCTTCATCTCCGTCAGGTACACAAAGGCCCAGTCCTTCATCTCCGGCAGGTACACAAGCGGCGCCAAGGCCATCATCTTCAGTTACCCCATACACCGTGGGGTATAATTTTTCGGGGGTCACGTTGTTACTACCATTAAATGTATAAATATATACATGCGAGAGTGGTCGGGTGGGTAATTATCCGAAGTGCTCAGGATAAAAAAAATGAATCGTAGAGCAATCTCATTGGTATTTCCCACACTGGCCAAACAGCCTGTAATTTCTATGGAAGCCATTAATCCTTCAATATATATATATATATATATATATATATATATATATATATATATATATATATATATATATATATATATATATATATATATATATATATATATATATATATATATATATATATATATGTGTGAATGTAGGTTTGCGGCAGGGGTGTGTGATGTCTCCATGGTTGTTTAATTTGTTCATGGATGGGGTTGTTGGGAGGTAAATGCAAGAGTTTTGGAAAGAGGGGCAAGTATGAAGTCTGTTGGGGATGAGAGAGCTTGGAAAGTGAGTCAGTTGTTGTTCGCTGATGATACAGCGCTGGTGGCTGATTCATGTGAGAAACTGCAGAAGCTGGTGACTGAGTTTGGTAAAGTGTGTGGAAGAAGAAAGTTAAGAGTAAATGTGAATAAGAGCAAGGTTATTAGGCACAGTAGGGTTGAGGGTCAAGTCAATTGGGAGGTGAGTTTGAATGGAGAAAAACTGGAGGAAGTGAAGTGTTTTAGATATCTGGGAGTGGATCTGGCAGCGGATGGAACCATGGAAGCGGAAGTGGATCATAGGGTGGGGGAGGGGGCGAAAATTCTGGGGGCCTGGAAGAATGTGTGGAAGTCGAGAACATTATCTCGGAAAGCAAAAATGGGTATGTTTGAAGGAATAGTGGTTCCAACAATGTTGTATGGTTGCGAGGCGTGGGCTATGGATAGAGTTGTGCGCAGGTGCTGGAAATGAGATGTTTGAGGACAATGTGTGGTGTGAGGTGGTTTGATCGAGTGAGTAACGTAAGGGTAAGAGAGATGTGTGGAAATAAAAAGAGCGTGGTTGAGAGAGCAGAAGAGGGTGTTTTGAAGTGGTTTGGGCACATGGAGAGAATGAGTGAGGAAAGATTGACCAAGAGGATATATGTGTCGGAAGTGGAGGGAACGAGGAGAAGAGGGAGACCAAACTGGAGGTGGAAAGATGGAGTGAAAAAGATTTTGTGTGATCGGGGCCTGAACATGCAGGAGGGTGAAAGGAGGGCAAGGAATAGAGTGAATTGGAGCGATGTGGTATACCGGGGTTGACGTGCTGTCAGTGGATTGAATCAAGGCATGTGAAGCGTCTGGGGTAAACCATGGAAAGCTGTGTAGGTATGTATATTTGCGTGTGTCGACGTATGTATATACATGTGTATGGGGGGGGGGGGGTTGGGCCATTTCTTTCGTCTGTTTCCTTGCGCTACCTCGCAAACGCGGGAGACAGCGACAAAGTATAATAAAAATAAATAATGATATATATATATTTATATATATATATATATATATATATATATATATATATATATATATATATATATATATATATATATATATATATGGTTGCGAGTCTGAATGAATAAGTGGTAGGATTCAACTGTGGCGGTGTTGTCTTTGGTTCTTACACTTCGATGACGCCTTCCACCGTACCATCCCCTACCCTCTCGATACCAACTTAAAATTTCATTCCCAACCTCCCAGGATGGCTGGACAGCCCCCAGACACACTCCCCGTGTCTCTACCCAAAGCTGGGTGGATGGGCAGCCCTCAGACACACACCCCGTGTCTCTACCAAAAGCTGGATGGCTAGGCAGACCCTAGACACTCTCCTCCCTATCTGTACCCGAAGCTGGATGGCAAGGTATAAGTTGCCCTCATACACACACACTCCTGTCTGTACCCAAAGCTGGGTGGCTAGGCATAAGTTGCCCCCAGGCACATTTCCTCCTATTTCTATACATACACCTCATACGCCCAACAATCCCCAGCTGTCATGGAGTGCTTATTGGACATGCGGTATCTGAGCGTCATGCGCCACACTGTCTTTCTTTTGGAATGAAGATAGGTTGAAGGACTGTCCTTGTACACGCCTCTCTCTTCTTGTCCTGGGTCATAATCATCATCCTATTCCTTGATCCTTCTATCATTCCTTATGTTCATTTATCTTGTATTCATCAATCATCACTTCTTCTCTTCAATTTGTCAGTATTCTCCCCCGCCCCCTTTTTATTCCTGCTTCCTTTCGTGTTTATCTTCTGTTTCCTCCTCGTGAGTGAGTATTCTTAATCCCCTTTTCCTTTTCTCTTCTTTCTTTTGTAAGTTCCATCAACCTTGTTGGTCTTGCAGCAGATATCTGCTCTACAACCGATGCAGGTTATGACTGACTGCCGAGCAAGTATAGCGTTGCTGTTCCATGATACAGTCACCCTGTGTTTGGCCTGCAAGAACACTTGACTCTTGAGACTGCAATGGGCAGTCCATGAGCACGTCGGTACGGACCTTTGAGCACGACGGTACAAACTTTAGGATATGATGGCGTGACCCTAACCTGACCCTTAAGTTTCAAAGGTCAAAAGCCAGGCCATCATACCCGAGGGTCGTGCCGTTGTCCTCGAGGTGTCGTACCGTCGTGCTTAAGGGTCGTACCGTCGTGCTCAAGGGGGTTCTAATTAACATTGTAATGTAGCTTACGGCAATGGGCGATGATGCTGGTCCCACAGTGACCAGTCCTACACCAACACACATCTACTTATCTGCACGTCGGAGCTTCACAATTCTCCATTTACTGCCATCATGATCGATTCTTGGTCAAGATGTATCACTTAAAGACCAACAGAAAACGTGGATGTACACCTCTTTGCAAAGCCTTGTTAACCACGGCATTCGTGTAGACCAAGTCCAAACTTCATTGTACGATACACCTGGAGATTTTCCTCTCCTTCATGCCTATGTGTTGTGATACACTTACAGGGCTGTAAAGTATAATGCGAAGCCGATACACTCGGTGTGTGAAGTCACTCTGGGAAAAGACACAGAAAACGGAAGACCTGATGGTATACGACGAAGTCAACTACGGGAGGGTTAGTAACTGTAGCCAAAAATACTTAATGTAGAATAGATGGAGACACGACGGCGAAGCAGAGGGCCCCTTCCCTCACCCCACCATCACTCCCTCTGGAATAAAAGCCAGCTGGAAAATACCTACTATGAAAATCCACGTATGATGGCCAGACTATACGACATGGAATCCATATAGTGAAGGATTAGCGAGAAATATGATCTAATGACAGCCAGTGTTCGCTGTGCGTAGGAGGTATATTGGCAGTCACGTACAGATGCCTCGCTGCAAAGAAATAATAGGTTCAAAGTAGTGCTATACCGTTAGTCACTATAGAGTAAGGTTATCCGGGATCATAAATGTCTTATTCGTAAGGAAAGTAATGTCATTAACGCACGATATGATATGGATTTTCTTTAACAATATCTCTGATGGATGGCTCTTCCAAAGCTCTCCATATTCTAACTATGATAGTAAAGGAAATTTTGCCAACGTTGTGTTATACATCATTTTACCTTCGTATAGTTATTTCTGGCCATTTCTTTTAATGTTTCTATCGGTATTCATTCGAGTTTTGATTCGTATATGATAAAGTCTAGTGGCCATCCTCAAGCAAGATATCAAACAAATTGAGGCAGTTAACTAGAGTGTGTTGGATTTCATGAATCATATCTGTAGCTAAAAAAACATAACACTTATGTTTATCCTCAAGGGTAACAAGTCATTTCTCTAGGGTCTATCCTCTCCTGCCCCCGATAACAATTTATTAGATATTTTGTCTACGTCTATAAACAGTTTTGCTATTGGGCGACCGAGGGGTGAACCCGGGCTACCGAGAATCAAAGAAAATAATTTCCGCCTTACTTGGTAGTGATCTGGGTTCGATTCTCGGGCGCTCGGAGGCAAAAAAAGAAAAAAAAATTAGAATGGTTTGTATATGAACATTGCATGTTGCTGTATTCTATGTTTACGAGTCTTATCTCCAAAGCTGCATTACTGCATCCTCGACCAACTCATTTGTTACGTTGAGGCTCGACTTCGACTTCGACTTCGGCCATAAGTCTTCCGCGGATCCGAGCCCATTGATATCGCTCGTGAATAAGACGTCGAGTTTCGATCTGGCCCCGTTGGGAAGCCGTTGCTCAGAGCGAGCCAGTCGATTGTTCTTGCCGTTGAATCGGCCGCCGTTCGTCGTTTGTTATCTCCATGCCAGACAATAGCCGTTTAAATCAACGCCGACTTAATCACCTGTGACCTGACGTAATAAGTATGAGCCAAGAGGGAGGCCTGGCCATAAAGAGAGGAGAAATATGTAGTCGATACATCTTTGATATAGGTAGTCGTGATGGAACCTTTCTATATATAAAAGGAAAGAAAAAAAAAACCCAGCCAGAGGCAGAGACTTTCCCTAACTATATAGGAAATATTCATAAGACATCGTGTGTTGCCTTGAGGTACGTAGCCTCTTCGTGTTAAGAGTATGTGAGGGAGCTGTGGCACTGTCGTCCTGGTGTGTGTGTGTGTGTGTGTGTGGCCTCCCGCAGCGCAGATGGTCCCCATGCTGACGGTGGGCCACCAAACCATCTGGCGTGTCTCAGCACCTTCAGGAGTGAATATATTCTCTTTTTTCATACACATTCGCCTTATCCCGCATTAGCAAGGTAGCCTTAAGAACAGAAGAGTGGGCCTTAGAGGGTATATCCTCACTTGGCCCACCTCTCCATTCCTTCTTTTAAAAAATTATAAACGAAAGTGCACTTGGAAATCCTCCCCTTCAGTTCTCACTTTTCCAAAAGAAGGAACAGAGAAGGCGGCCAAGTGAGGATTGTTTCCTGTAAGTCTCAGTCTTCTGTTCTTGACACTACCTCGCTAACGCGGGAAATGGGGGATATGTATGAAAAAAAAATTATAGAATAAGTCGTTGAGCGAAAACAAAACGGAGGAGAAATAAGACGTCATAGATTCGGGAGTTGTCTTGAATGAGACACTTGCATCTATACGTACCCCACTGATAAGATAGTCCAGTGCTGATAAGATATCATCGTTTAGGCAAAAGAAGGAGTGGTACGATAATGAGAACTCGCACAACGAGACAACCCTAGATCTTTCATTGATGAATCCCTTAAGTTAGCAAAGAAATAATTTTTATAGAGTTGAGCCCAAACTTCTCATTGACAAGAATCTTTTAGTTCTCCCTTTTAATTATAATTTTACTTTACTTCCCATGCTGCTTAAATCCTTCAATGTAAATGTTGCCTACAGCAACAATAATAGTATAAAGAATATCTTAATCAGGAATTCACCAGAAAATTCTCTTGGATGCATCTATAAAGTGCCATGTAGAAATTGTGATAAGTTTTATGTTGGGCAGACTGGTAAGGATCTTTCTGTTAGACTTAAGCAACATGAATATAGTATAAGAACGGGACAAGAATCAAATGCCTTGTTTAATCACGTTAAAAACTATATCATTGAGTCTTCTATTATCAAATACACAACGAATTATAATCTTAATATCAGTGATGGTCTATACAAATTAGATAACTTTATTGTTGATAAAATTTGTAAAATGATAAGTTTAGGAACGCTTGTTGTCTGTCTTTGACAATCGCATGCTTACCAAATGGCGTCCTAGCTTCATCTCTTCGATGTATATCAACTGACTGTTAAATTTCTCTTGTGTCTCCCCTGATGATGTGATTATTACACGAAAGTGCTCTTGGGAACTTATCGTGTTTCATTTTCCCCGTGGACTCATAGGAATATATATATATATATATATATAAATATATATATATATATATATATATGTATATATATATATATATATATATGTGTGTGTGTGTGTGTGTGTGTGTGTGTGTGTGTGTGTGACATATGCGCTATAAGACAAACTTTGCGACAGTGAATTTTCTGGTAGTGTTTCGATAATTTCATCCATGTATTTCCCGTATACATAAGAATGATGGAAGCTTAGGTGTCAACACCAGAGCGGTCTTTCCTTTTTTTATTTTTTCACTCTCGCGTCGTACTCCACTAATTCTTAGACCGACGAAGAGACACAGTACATCAGACACTACGATTTTTCTTTTCTTTTTACTTTTATATCAAATCAAAAAGCAAAGCCTTTTAAATCTAACGTAAAGGAAGCGCATGCATTCATCGCAGAAAATAAAAATTCACTTTATGGTGGCCGCCCCTTCCGAAGCGTACGGTGATCTCATTAAATGACATTATCTAAGGAGACGGAGAGAAGGAGGGAAGGAAAAAAAAAATGAACGACACCACTTTTAATAGTCGTATTTACGAACGATAATGATTACTCCGCTTTAGTAATAGATGTCTCGATAGAAAAGTATAGACCTAAAGGCGCCAGGACAACACACAGATGTCCCTTTTTTTTTTTCTAATAATAGCGGTGTTGGAGACTCCCGTACATTAAGGACACTAGTGTCACAGCTCGACACCGTCACATAGCTATACCCCAAGACTGAGCCTCGCGCCTCACCCACTGTAATACGAAGAGACCACATATCTCAGGGTAACACCTGATGTGTTTATTGATATTTTCCATGCAGTTGGGGCAGTTCTGTCACTGCCTTCTGGCTGTGATGGACCCCTTTCAGTGCTTAGTATCCACCACATACTTCTCTCCTTTCTCTTTGTAACCAGGGATTGGGCCATACTCATTGCATCTGGTCGCAAGTTAACTTCATGTGTGTGTGTGTATGTGTGTGTGTGTGTGTGTGTGTTACTCTAATCGTCATTTACACAGTCATTTGTCTAGCATACAGAAAAACAAGCGAAGAGTATCATTAAACAGCTTTGGATGGACTCGGTATGACTATCGGCGTCCCGAAAGGGCCTCTTCTGGATCCCCGACTCATTCATCCTATTACTTAAATTAATAGTCTGAGTACATGACTTACGGCTTATGATCTTGGAACCTAACGATGCCAAAGTAGGAACTCAGGTCTGGACAAAAGACGGTTCTTCACTGATTCACAGAGGCTTAAAGGCTGGGTGATACCGTGATCATTAACGTGGCAAATGAAGTGGAGGAATACAGAGCAATGTACTTCATCTGTCGTGAAAACTGAACACAGGTATCAAGAGTCTAATACGACGTTCTTAGAGGCAGAAGGAGATAGACTTTGGGGTGTGATGAGTGAGAACGTCCGAAACCATTGCTTAGCAGTGCACAATAACAACAGCAAGAGCGGAATGCTACCTTTCAGAGCTGGAGTTATGATCTATAAAACGCAAGACACATTACTTGTTACTTGCAAAAGCCCTATTCAGACCTCATTTATAATTTTCCCCGTTCACTTCTGGCCACTAAATCTTAAGCAGAGACTGGAGAAAGATGAGAACAATCACCTCATACAAAGGTAATAGAGCAATAGCATTTTTTTTCCTTACTTCCATCACTTATTCTGAGGAATGATTCAGAGACGTAATATTAGTTGTTCTGAATATAAAAAAAAAAAAAAATGTAGATTTTGAGATCGAAATCAAGTTCCTAAAATATAAAGTCCGTTTAATAACTCACGATTATCATTGTACGTTGGGCAGAGATGCACTTAGTAGATTAAAGTTGCAATTCAAATGTGAGCTTGAAAGTAATGGAACATTGGAATAACCTACAATTAGATTGATATCAAGAAGGTTATCAGTGCCTAAAATTACTCAGCGAGATGAAGTTTTTCATTATATTAATTATCAGTAAATGAAAATAAAGAATATGGCCCCTGAAAAACTTGCCTGAGAGGTAGAAGAATGGAGTGAAAAAGATTTTGAGCGATCGAGGCCTGAACATACAGGAGGGTGAGAGGCGTGCAAGTAATAGAGTGAGTTGGAACGATGTGGTATACCGGGGTCGACGTGCTGTCATTGGACTGAACCAGGGCATGTGAAACGTCTGGGGTAAGCCATGGGAAGGTCTTTATGGGGCCTGGATGTGGATAGGGAGCTGTGGTTTCGGTGAATTACACATGACAGCTAGAGACTGAATGTGAACGAATCTGGCCTTTTTTGTCTGTTTTCCTGGCACTACCTCGCTGAAGCAGGGAGTAGCGATAATTTTTCTTGTGGGACGGGGAAGCGCTAGGAATGGCTGAAGGCAAGCAAGTATGAATATGTAAATGTGTATATATGTATATGTCTGTGTATGTGTATGTATATGTGCATGTACGGGCGTTTATATATATATATATATATATATATATATATATATATATATATATATATATATATATATATATATATATATATATAATGAAAGGGCAAGAGAAAGATGTAATAAAAGAGTGTGGTTGGGAGAATTGGAGGGGCTGTGTTGAAGTAGTTTAGATATACGGAGAGAAAGAGGGAGGGAAGGTTGACAAAGAGGATATGTCAGAAGTGGAGGGAACAAGGAGAAGCGGGAGACCGAATTGGAGGTGGAAGGATGGGGCAAAAAAAAAAAGAAAGAAAAAGAAATCTCGAGCGATCGGGTCCTGGACATGCAGGAGGATGAAAGGCGTGCACGCGATAAAGTGCAGTGGAATGATCTGCTATACAGGAGTCGACGAGCTTTCAGTGGACTGAACCAAGGCATGTGAAGCGTCCGAGGTAAACCATGGAAAATGTTTGTGGGGATAGAAAATGGATGTGAGCGGATTTGGCCCTTCTTCGTTTTTATCTGGGGCTACCTCGCTAACGTGGTAAACGGCAATCGAGTATGAAAACACACACACACACACACACACACACACACACACACACACACACACGGATGTCGCACCTTTCCCATTTTTCTTTGCAATAGCCTGTGGGAGTTGTCGTCTGAACACAGAAATCGTCCACTTCTTCTCCGTTTGGTACTCGACCAGTCATCTCCGGAATTCCCAGGGTACAGGACGCATTGCTGACCGCCCGATCATGAAGGCGGGTATTTGTGTATCTAGGCAGGAGATCTCCTCTCATACATGTTTCATCGACCATGGCCGCAGATTCAGCATTTACCATCTTCTTACTGACGTTCTCAAGTCGTCAGACCTAAACTGGATTACACTGCCGATATCCACCCGAGTCTGGTTCTGCCCTTCGAATTAACTTTGTGCCTGAGCAGTACAAGAGAACTGTGAGGTAAGTTGGGGACGTCAGTAGGCAATGATAAATTCGGAATTAGCAGCCATGTCCAAATCACACGTTTGAGAAAATATCCTCTGCCTAGATACACACGCTGAGTTGTGGTGCATAATGATCATGCAGATTAAAGAAAGAAACCTGTAAGACAAATTTCCCCCAGTGGCAAATAACTTCTGGAAACTGTATGATTATCTCCGTCCAAAGCTCGAGAGACGAGACCCCCCAAGTTTCTGGCCCCTCAGACCCACTCGCTGAGGTAATTCTAAACTGGAGTGTGGTGTGAGGCTACACCACACCATAAGTAAGGGTTCATGAGGTCCCATGACTTCCATCAGAGAGCTGAGGGCACTGCGACCCAAGTTCCTTTGGTTCAGGATGTGCAAAAAGTACACAAGACATGTTGAGGCTCTCGTGTTACTTCGAGTCGAAATCTGAAACCCCACGAAGACACGGGCATCCACGACTTCGATCACGGCGCTAATGATGACTTCGAAGGTCCCCTGACGTGACGATGAACCTCGAAGGTCCTCCGATGTGGTGCCGACGCCACGCGACCCTCCTCAGGATCATGATGTTTACCCCTTGCGTCTTCAGATGAGTCGGAGGAAGGGCGGCCGCAGGAGCTTACCCAGCGGTATGCCATTCACTGGGACGGGACAGTACGTCTGGAGTACTCGCCCAGGTAAACGGGGACGGTGATGGTGTAGATTTGGTCTCGACTGTACCTCATAAAGTGCAAACTCACAGGGCATATCAACTCAATGTAACCTCAAGCTCGAGAAATGTTCACATTCCACGACGTGAACTCATATACCTATGCCCAATGGGTACTTCAGCCTCAAGGGGGGGGATGCGTAGGGTATGTGTATGCCAGTTCGTATCATGCAGTTGGAACATTCGTTGAACTCAAGGTAAGACCGGGGAGTCCGGACCAGTGAGATGCGCTGTACAGGGAGATCTAAGTGGATGTCGGACAGAGGATCAGACCGTCACGCTGGGGTCATAAATAAGCGACTCGGATAAAATAGAGAGCTTAGAGTGCTCGTTTGGGGTGTGAGTGATGGTGTCGCATCCCTGGGGCGCCAGGGCCGTCACGCCGCGCCGGGCGCACACACACACACACACACACACACACACACACACACTGGCGGGGCCAGTTAGGTTCTCCTGGATAGGTTGGTTAGTGGGCGTGTGGCACGGATCTAAGTTGTAAAGAGAGAGAGAGAGAGAGAGAGAGAGAGAGAGAGAGAGAGAGAGAGAGAGAGAGAGAGAGAGAGTATGTGCGGGACAGATAAAGCCGGCTGGGAAGGTTATGGCGCTAGCAGGGCGGCCACAGGTGATGGGAGTAATCCATGGTCACAGAACTGAGACTCGTCCGGAACGAAAAGAAAAAGAAAAAAAAAGAGATAGTACATCTCGCGAAAAAATTTCATTCATTGTCACGTCATAACTACCAATACATCAGTTATCATGATGAATTAACGCTATTAATCATCCTCTTTTTTTTTTTCTAACTGTCATTACGACAATTATCCCCACAAAAAAATGGCCATATGACAGAGGCCTGTGCTCCAGAGTGGTAAACTCCCGAACGATACTGTACAAATGACGAATCCAGTCCAATCTCTGCTTGAAGAAAACGGGTTCGTGGCTAAATTCATTGAAGTGATCCCCCTTACCTCTTCATACTCACACTTCTTTTACAAAGACTTCACAGATTTCCCGAGTGTTACGCTCTCTCGTGTCATGTATCCAAGCGTCCCTCGACCAGCAGCGTCGAAGAGACATCGGGAATGTTTTCTGGAACATCACTTGTGTCCACACACACACACACACACACACACACACGCACACACACCTGAAGACAATAGTGATGATAATTGAGATATATTTCTCCCCAACTCCTCTATACCCACGAAGGTCCGACATTAAGTCGACTGAAACGCCCTCTTCCACATGTTGGATTTTTACATCGTGTTTCTCCTGAATTAACTGTCAGAGGCTGACTCTCTCTCTCTCTCTCTCTCTCTCTCTCTCTCTCTCTCTCTCTCTCTCTCTCTCTCTCTCTCTCTCTCTCTCTCTCTCTCTCTCTCTCTCTCTCCCCCAGCGGCGTAGTTCTCACTCCTTCAAATCAAGTAGGCACGCTGCACGCCCCCGCCACCATAACCCTTGAAGTATAACTTAATTTCCCATTGAATCGTCTGGTGAGGGACGGCCTGGGAAGGTTTCGTGCCCATGAATCACCCGGGAGGGAAAATAACGAGGCAGAAGCTTCGGACCAATGAATCGTCCGGTGAAGGACCAGCAAACGAAGGAGGGATGCTTCTAGCGCTTCAAGGATGCCTACATAAACCATCCTACTTTCTCTCGTTCGGTAATACTTTACTCTGTCGTGCACGTCGTGTAGGTATTCGCCACCCTTCATCTCCCCGCCACTCAATACACGCTGTGTCTCACTTAACGGCGAGTGAGCGTGTTTGTGATTACCATTTGTGTGTTACAGGGGTAGAGAGTTTTACGTTCGTGCTATCCTCGTCTCTTAAACTTTGTATGTATTCTGTCTTTACTCCTATGTATGTATGCACACACACTACACCCCAGCCTCTGTGTGTGTGTGTATGTGTGTGTGTGTGTGTGTGTGTGTGTGTGTGTGTGTGTGCAAAAAGTTTATGAAGCAAAAGATATCATGACACACTAAATTAAGAATCCAAACCTGTCTGTACTGTGGAGTGGGATTAGACAATGAGGGTTTACTCTCGGCGTAAGAGATCTTGGCTAAGATGGACACATCCAACATAAATGCAGTGGTAGTATTGTTAAATAATACCCGTCGTATAAGACAGCAAAACGCTAAGGAGTTTCTTAAGTAAGATGTATCTAATGATGGACTACACAGGGGTGAACGGGTGGTGAGCTCCCCTCTCGGAGTTTCTGGAGGCGGTGAGCGATCTCACACGGAGCCGGGACCTCATGATTCTCTCCCGTAATAACACAGTGGGTGGAATCCAGTTGGTTGAGGAGGTGGTGAAATATATCAGGCGGAGGGAGTGGTGTCCGGGCGTCGCGGGCCCAAGCCACAGCCACAGCCCCCCAAGCCCTCCGGCACTCGAGGAGTGAAGGGTTCCACGCCTGGCCATAACACCCACCGACAACCCCAGCAAGATCAAGAGGTCCAAATCACGCGAAATACACATCTGTCTCTTAATGGAGGATAAGATTGACGAGGGTGTCCATCAAATGATATAAATAAGCGCCAGGCGCCATTAGCCGGGGAGGTGGTGCTGAACTAAAGGGTGTCAGAATGTGTCTGGTCGTGGCCAGAGAAAGGACCGCTCCTCTCGCTGAATAAGCATACGTTCCTTTGAGACGTTACGAGACGAGAAAAAAAAAAAAGTTTTGAATTGATCTGTGGGGGTCGCCCCTCCTCCGACGTTATCACCCTCGAAAATTAGGCTTCAAAGAGGGACATTCACCTGTGTAGAGAGAGAGAGAGAGAGAGAGAGAGAGAGAGAGAGAGAGAGAGAGAGAGAGAGAGAGAGAGAGAGAGAGAGAGAGAGAGCCATCTGTGCAATGTATTTCCATAATGAATCTGGTTCGCCACACACACACACAGGAGCAAATGAGACACTAGTTATTGTGTGACGTTACACCTGCGAGGAGCAGCGAATGGCTATATAAGGCGCCTCCACCCCCCTCGCACCAGGAGACAAGAACGGTGAAGGCTCCAGCCTCCCACGCATACCAGCACGGCAGGGGACGAGGGGTTAAACACTCCACCAGGACTCCACCAGGCACACTTCTCTGACCACTGGTCTGGCATGCAACACGATACTTGACGGGTTTGCTAGTGTGTCCACCGAGGCCACCGTGTCGCCTCTTGTCGAAGCCCACTTCGCCTCCCACTAGGATATGTGTCGCTCGTCTAATTACAAGATGATAAGAAAAAAAAAATATATGTTTATATTGGATCCCACCGCAGGACATCGAGTGGTCCAAAGAGGATAAAAAAAAATGATATAGAATATAAGTGGAGAAACGTGTGTACTGTGAAGATAAAGGCGTGTCGAGCCCAGGGCATCATTACTGCTGGACATGCTGCTGGGCCTGGAGGAGGGCGAGACGCGCTGGCCAGAGGGCACAGACCACAACCCACCCACCAACACACCTTGTGACCAGACCACAACACACCCACCTACACACCTTGTGACCAGACCACAACCCACCCACCTACACACCTTGTGACCAGACCACAACCCACCCACCTACACACCTTGTGACCAGACCACAACCCACCCACCTACACCCCTTGTGACCAGACCACAACACACCCACCTACACACCTTGTGACCAGACCACAACCCACCCACATACACACCTTGTGACCAGACCACAACCCACCCACCTACACAACCTCTGTGACCAGACCACAACCCACCACCTACACACCTTGTGACCAGACCACAACACACCCACCTACACACCTTGTGACCAGACCACAACACACCCACCTACACACCTTGTGACCAGACCACAACCCACCCACCTACACACCTTGTGACCAGACCACAACACACCCACCTACACACCTTGTGACCAGACCACAACCCACCCACCTACACACCTTGTGACCAGACCACAACCCACCTACCTACACACCTTGTGACCAGACCACAACCCACCCACCTACACACCTTGTGACCAGACCACAACCCACCCACCTACACACCTTGTGACCAGACCACAACCCACCCACATACACACCTTGTGACCAGACCACAACCCACCCACCTACACACCTTGTGACCAGACCACAACCCACCCACCTACACACCTTGTGACCAGACCACAACCCACCCACCTACACACCTTGTGACCAGACCACAACCACCACCTACACACCTTGGACCAGACCACAACCCACCCACCTACACACCTTGTGACCAGACCACAACCCACCCACCTACACACCTTGTGACCAGACCACAACCCACCCACCTACACACCTTGTGACCAGACCACAACCCACCCACCTACACACCTTGTGACCAGACCACAACCCACCCACCTACACACCTTGTGACCAGACCACAACCCACCCACCTACACACCTTGTGACCAGACCACAACCCACCCACCTACACACCTTGTGACCAGACCACAACCCACCCACCTACACACCTTGTGACCAGACCACAACCCACCCACCTACACACCTTGTGACCAGACCACAACCCACCCACCTACACACCTTGTGACCAGACCACAACCCACCCACCTACACACCTTGTGACCAGACCACAACCCACCCACCTACACACCTTGTGACCAGACCACAACCCACCCACCTACACACCTTGTGACCAGACCACAACCCACCCACCTACACACCTTGTGACCAGACCACAACCCACCCACCTACACACCTTGTGACCAGACCACAACCCACCCACCTACACACCTTGTGACCAGACCACAACCCACCCACCTACACACCTTGTGACCAGACCACAACCCACCCACCTACACACCTTGTGACCAGACCACAACCCACCCACCTACACACCTTGTGACCAGACCACAACCCACCCACCTACACACCTTGTGACCAGACCACAACCCACCCACCTACACACCTTGTGACCAGACCACAACCCACCCACCTACACACCTTGTGACCAGACCACAACCCACCCACCTACACCCCTGTGACCAGACCACAACCCACCCACCTACACACCTTGTGACCAGACCACAACCCACCCACCTACACACCTTGTGACCAGACCACAACCCACCCACCTACACACCTTGTGACCAGACCACAACCCACCCACCTACACCCCTTGTGACCAGACCACAACCCACCCACCTACACACCTTGTGACCAACGTGGGTCAGTGGAAGTCTGCTGGCTCTGAGGGATATTCGGGGAAAAAAAAGGAGAGAGAGAGAGAGAGAGAGAGAGAGAGAGAGAGAGAGAGAGAGAGAGAGAGAGAGAGAGAGAGAGAGAGAGAGAGAGAGAGAGTCGCCTGCCAATCACTTAAGGTAATCAGAGATTAGCGTCTGTTGATGAGGCGTAACTCATGCCTCATTAAAGAAGATTGCCACGTCTGTTCAAGCGATGGATTTCCACAAAAAGAGAGAAAGAGAGAGAGAGAGAGAGAGAGAGAGAGAGAGAGAGAGAGAGAGAGAGAGAGAGAGAGAGAGAGAGAGAGAGAGAGAGAGAGAGAGTCGCCTGCCAATCACTTAAGGTAATCAGAGATTAGCGTCTGTTGATGAGGCGTAACTCGTGCCTCATTAAAGGAGATTGCCACGTCTGTTTAAGCGATGGATTTCCACAAAAAGAGAGAGAGAGAGAGAGAGAGAGAGAGAGAGAGAGAGAGAGAGAGAGAGAGAGAGAGAGAGAGAGAGTATAAAAGAAATACGGTAAAAGCTAAAACAAATTACTGGATATATAAGCCGGGTATTAGATTACCACGGAGCTGTGTGTCAGGTTATACGATGATGCTGCAGATTTTCTGGCGCTCGTCTTCTTAGACTCACCAGGAATGCAAGTAGATCGTTAGGCTGTTAGCCTGTCGTTAGTGATGAATTTATGATCGTAGTAATGCCGTTGCCAGTGCGTCTTTACTACTGCTATTATTAAAAACCTTAAAAAAAGAGAGACACGAGGATTCATTTGGACTACTGTATTTTCGTCAAACTCCAGAGGTGGCGTTGGGCTGCGTGACCAGTGACCTCATTAACCATATCGTTAACCGGACGGTAGGGTGATCATGGTGGCCTGTTGTCGTTAACCAGACGGCAGGTAATTGCCTGTTGTCGTTAACCAGACGGCAGGTAATTGCCTGTTGTCGTTAGCCAGACGGCAGATGATGGTGGCCTGTTGTCGTTAGCCAGACGGCAGATGATGGTGGCCTGTTGTCGTTAACCAGACGGCAGATGATGGTGGCCTGTTGTCGTTAACCAGACGGCAGGTAATTGCCTGTTGTCGTTAGCCAGACGGCAGATGATGGTGGCCTGTTGTCGTTAACCAGACGGCAGATGATGGTGGCCTGTTGTCGTTAGCCAGACGGCAGATGATGGTGGCCTGTTGTCGTTAACCAGACGGCAGGTAATTGCCTGTTGTCGTTAACCAGACGGCAGGTAATTGCCTGTTGTCGTTAGCCAGACGGCAGATGATGGTGGCCTGTTGTCGTTAGCCAGACGGCAGATGATGGTGGCCTGTTGTCGTTAGCCAGACGGCAGATGATGGTGGCCTGTTGTCGTTAACCAGACGGCAGATGATGGTGGCCTGTTGTCGTTAACCAGACGGCAGGTAATTGCCTGTTGTCGTTAGCCAGACGGCAGATGATGGTGGCCTGTTGTCGTTAACCAGACGGCAGGTAATTGCCTGTTGTCGTTAGCCAGACGGCAGATGATGGTGGCCTGTTGTCGTTAACCAGACGGCAGGTAATTGCCTGTTGTCGTTAGCCAGACGGCAGGTAATTGCCTGTTGTCGTTAGCCAGACGGCAGGTAATTGCCTGTTGTCGTTAGCCAGACGGCAGGTAATTGCCTGTTGTCGTTAGCCAGCCGGCACGGGGGAATCGCCTGCCGAGAGTCGGCCGAGGTGCGAGGAGCATGACCGTCCGGCAACGCCGTGTAAGGAACGGAGCCGTGAGCGCCGCTGGTCACTCACCCTGGCTATCGACCTCACCCTCCGCCTTCACCTCCTCCTCCAGCATATACCCTTGGCTTCTGGTTCCAGCCTCCCCTCCGCCTTCACCTCCTCCTCCAGATACCCTTGGCTTCTGGTTCCAGCCTCCCCTCCGCCTTCACCTCCTCCTCCAGATACCCTTGGCTTCTGGTTCCAGCCTCCCCTCCGCCTTCACCTCCTCCTCCAGCAGATACCCTTGGCTTCTGGTCCCAGCCATATTCTCTCTCTCTCTCTCTCTCTCTCTCTCTCTCTCTCTCTCTCTCTCTCTCTCTCTCTCTCTCTCTCTCTCTCTCTCTCTCTTCGAGGTCGACCTTAGCTCCGAGGTCCTTATCCAGCCCCCTTCCCTTCCCCCCACCCTCCTTCCGAACTCTCCAGACCGCTGAACTATGCCACTTCGTCTTCCCCCCCACACACACCCTACCCTTACAGCTGCTACAACAGGGTGGTAATTACCCACGGGGGGCAAATGTAATTACCCAGGGGGGCAAATGTAAAACACTCTCCATCAACAATTAATGCCTAGCCTGATCTTCCAGTCGAAATGTAGCTACGTCTCTTCGTCGTATATCAACGGACTGTTACATTTCTTTCTTGTTATCTCCCCTAATGATGTGATTATTAGACGAAAGTGCACTTGGGAACTTCTCGTGTATCATTTCCCCTCGGTATCATCGGTGCAGCGAACAAAAATCATAACGTGGACAGGAACAGTCAAATTATCTTCTTCTTCCCCCCCCCCCCCCCCCCCCTTAGATGTAGCACAATGGCCTGACACAGCTTCATGATGGGAATTGGTTGTTGATGATCGTTCGGTTGTATATGAGCCTTGATTGGCTAGTGTTGAAAGGTATGTGGACAGCCGCATGTGATCTGCGTTGAGCTCGAATATGTAAAGCTACCAGATGTGCATGATGATGAGGAGGAGGATGTGCATGATGATGATGAGGAGGATGTGCATGATGATGAGGAGGAGGATGTGCATGATGATGATGAGGAGGATGTGCATGATGAGGAGGAGGAGGATGTGCATGATGATGAGGAGGAGGATGTGCATGATGATGAGGAGGAGGATGTGCATGATGATGAGGAGGAGGATGTGCATGATGATGAGGAGGAGGATGTGCATGATGATGATGAGGAGGATGTGCATGATGATGAGGAGGAGGATGTGCATGATGATGAGGAGGAGGATGTGCATGATGATGAGGAGGAGGATGTGCATGATGATGAGGAGGAGGATGTGCATGATGATGAGGAGGAGGATGTGCATGATGATGAGGAGGAGGATGTGCATGATGATGAGGAGGAGGATGTGCATGATGATGAGGAGGAGGATGTGCATGATGATGAGGAGGAGGATGTGCATGATGATGAGGAGGAGGATGTGCATGATGAGGAGGAGGAGGATGTGCATGATGATGAGGAGGAGGATGTGCATGATGAGGAGGAGGAGGATGTGCATGATGATGAGGAGGAGGATGTGCATGATGATGAGGAGGAGGATGTGCATGATGAGGAGGAGGAGGATGTGCATGATGATGAGGAGGAGGATGTGCATGATGATGAGGAGGAGGATGTGCATGATGATGAGGAGGAGGATGTGCATGATGAGGAGGAGGAGAGATGGATAGAAGGAGGTGAGGCGGGCGGGCGGGCTGGGAGATCGGCGAGGACCACGTCAGGTCTTCCCCCTCAAAATGCATACCAGACCGACTGACTGGCTGGTCAAGGAGAGTCCAGAAGAGTGAGTGCACGGGCCGCCGTCATCATGGCTGCCGTCCAAGAGAGTAGAGAGAGAGAGAGAGAGAGAGAGAGAGAGAGAGAGAGAGAGAGAGAGAGAGAGAGAGAGAGAGAGAGAGAGAGAGAGAGAGAGAGAGAGAGGATAGGTGGCCTGGGGAACAGGGGACTTTATCCACAGCAGGGTCCCAGGGGACCACTGCAAGGTATTTCCATCTCGAGCGCCACTGAGTGTGCAAAATGAATCAGACGTGGTGTACATTACTGCCACTGGAAATAATAATGATGATAATGATAATGATAATAATGATGATAATAATAATGATAATAAAGATGATGATGATAATGATGATACTAAGAATGATAATAATGATAATGATGATGATGATAAAGATAAAGATGATAATGATTATAATGATAATGATAATGATAATAATGATAATCATAATAACGAAGACAATGATGATAATGATGATGATAATAATGATAATGATAATAATGATGATAATGATAATAATGATATTGATAATGATAATGATAATAGTACTGATAATTAGATAATAATAATAATAATAATAATAATAATAATGATACTAATAACAATACTACTACTACTACTACTACTAATGATAATAATGATAATAATGATAATAATAATAATAATAATAATAATAATGATAATAATGGAGCGGGTGGCTGGAAATCCTCCCCTCTCGTTTTTTTTTTTTTTTTTAATTTTCCAAAAGAAGGAACAGAGAAGGGGGCCAGGTGAGGATATTCCCTCAAAGGCCCAGTCCTCTGTTATTAACGCTACCTCGCTAACGCGGGAAATGGCGAATAGTATGAAAGAAAGAAAGAATAATGATGATAATAATAATAATGACAATATTGCATATTGCCTCACAAAATTTCATTTCCTACGCCACTGTAATGAAATCAATATGAATATGGATCATTTAGCGAAGTGAGCCTGCCTCTGCCACGTGAGTGGGAGTTTTGGTTACCACATAAGTTCTGGTTGCTTGGTGTTGATTAAGAAGAAAGTCCAGTGTCTCTGGTATGGTGGTAGGGGTGTGGGAGCATCAGTAGGGGCAGTGGTGGAGGTGTGGGAGCATCAGTAGGGCAGTGGTGGAGGTGTGGGAGATCAGTAGGACAGTGTTGGAGGTGTGGGAGCATCAGTAGGGACACTGGTGGAAGTAAGGGATCGTCAGTAGGGACAGTGATGGAGGTGTGGGAGCGTCAGTATTGACAGTGGTGGAGGTAAGGGATCGTCAGTAGGGGGCGGTGGTGGAGGTGTGGGAGCGTCAGTATTGACAGCGGTGGAGGTAAGGGATCGTCAGTAGGGGGCGGTGGTGGAGGTGTGGGAGCGTCAGTATTGACAGCGGTGGAGGTAAGGGATCGTCAGTAGGGGGCGGTGGTAGAGGTGTGGGATCGTCAGTATTGACAGCGGTGGAGGTAAGGGATCGTCAGTAGGGGGCGGTGGTGGAGGTGTGGGATCGTCAGTATTGACAGCGGTGGAGGTAAGGGATCGTCAGTAGGGTGCGGTGGTGGAGGTGTGGGAGCGTCAGTACTGACAGCGGTGGAGGTAAGGGATCGTCTGTGGGGTGGTGGTGGAGGTGTGTGGGAGCGTTACTACGACAGTGATGTAGAGGCTGAGGCATAAGGACCAGGAGGCGGGGGTTCTCACCCTGCGTCCCACGCGGTTGTTGTGCTGGTTGGCCTGCTTTATGGCCTGATTCTGTTGCCCCTTGGCGTTTTTTCTTCGCTTCTTCTTCTTCTTCCTGGATCTCGACCTTATGCGGACAGTTTTGGCCTGGCCGCCCTCCCTCTTCCTGCTCCTCGTCTTCCGTCGAGTATTTTTGCTTTGTACGTTGGCGTGAGCGTGGAGGGAGGTCGGGGTGAAGGGCAGCACCTCCCGGTTGTGTCTGGCGCTGTTGGCCCAGCCCTCCCCCGCCGCATCCTCAGCCTCCCGGCGTCTCCGATCCTGCAAAATGGTGTTAGGAATGAATGAAAGGATCGATGAATGAGTAACGTATTGATGATATGAACAGAGGGTCATGCATGACTATAAGCCCCACCAAGACCTACTGTCTAATGTCACCATAAGGGCAGAGGACTTCGTTGCTAGGATGGCAAGATTATACTTTCCCGAGAAACGGATGTTGCAAGAAGAATACAAAACACGTCGAGAATAGCACGGCTGTAACCTGTTACAGTAAACACACAAGACAAGACTGTAAACTTTTGAAAGGCACTTTTTTTTTTTCTTCTTCCTTTCAAGTTTTACAACGTCCTCCACTTTACCTATTTAGAAATAAACATGAAGTAACCCACAGGCCTGATGTAAGCAAACGCATCTTCTGGCTGCTTCCCGTAGCTTCTGTGTGGAGACTGATCATTCGAGGATTGACCGTTATGACAACTCTCTTCTTCCCCTGAAAAACTATTCTGTGGAATTGTTCTCCTCCTCCTCCTCCTGCTCCTCCTCCTCTCCTCACCCCCTCCTCTTCCTTCAAGAGTCGTGTTCTGCCTACACCTGCGGAGCCCCGGTTAGATTTCCACCTTTTCTATTCTCTCTTACATTATCTCTCTTGCCCGAGATTGGCCTTCGACTACGGGCATGCTTCACCCCGTGACATATCATTCAATTGCGGAAAATATATCACATCACATGGACTGATAAATGATAATGATCAAACATTTCTCGCTGCGTCCTCTCACTATCAAGCCGGTGACATTTCTTAAGACGAACCTGTTCCGAAAACCAATAAACGCACGAGACACTGAACCCCCACATAAGGTTAGGCTCGTATATTTACTGACGAATCAGCCCATTACCGATCAGACATGAACCAGTGGCTGCCGGGCTCTGGGTCTTCCCCGCCACACCAAGAGTGGACATGGGCTGCACCCGGCCGCGGTCTGGTGCTCGCCTACTGCACGGGGTGAGAGAGAGAGATCACCATACGACCAGTTGCGGTCATAAAACCACATGACCCGCTTCAGTCTTTACAGGAGGAAGACAGAAGGGAAGAGTGTATATATATATATATATATATATATATATATATTTTTTTTTTTTTTTTTTTTTTCTTTCTTTTAAACTATTCGCCATTTCCCGCGTTAGCGAGGTAGCGTTAGGAACAGAGGACTGGGCCTTTTTTGGAATATCCTCACCTGGCCCCCCTCTGTTCCTTCTTTTAGAAAATTAAAAAAAAACGAGAGGGGAGGATTTCCAGCCCCCCGCTCCCTCCCCTTTTAGTCGCCTTTTACGACACGCAGGGAATACGTGGGAAGTATTCTTAATCCCCTATCCCCAGGGATGATATATATATATATATATATATATATATATATATATATATATATATATATATATATATATATATATATATATATATATATATAAAAGGGGGTGACTGTATTGTTGACTGGTTGGTAAGGTTATTTAATGTATGTATGACTCATGGTGAGGTGCCTGAGGATTGGCGGAATGCGTGCATAGTGCCATTGTACAAAGGCAAAGGGGATAAGAGTGAGTGCTCAAATTACAGAGGTATAAGTTTGTTGAGTATTCCTGGTAAATTATATGGGAGGGTACTGATTGAGAGGGTGAAGGCATGTACAGAGCATCAGATTGGGGAAGAGCAGTGTGGTTTCAGAAGTGGTAGAGGATGTGTGGATCAGGTGTTTGCTTTGAAGAATGTATGTGAGAAATACTTAGAAAAGCAAATGGATTTGTATGTAGCATTTATGGATCTGGAGAAGGCATATGATAGAGTTGATAGAGATGCTCTGTGGAAGGTATTAAGAATATATGGTGTGGGAGGCAAGTTGTTAGAAGCAGTGAAAAGTTTTTATCGAGGATGTAAGGCATGTGTACGTGTAGGAAGAGAGGAAAGTGATTGGTTCTCAGTGAATGTAGGTTTGCGGCAGGGGTGTGTGATGTCTCCATGGTTGTTTAATTTGTTTATGGATGGGGTTGTTAGGGAGGTAAATGCAAGAGTTTTGGAAAGAGGGGCAAGTATGAAGTCTGTTGTGGATGAGAGAGCTTGGGAAGTGAGTCAGTTGTTGTTCGCTGATGATACAGCGCTGGTGGCGGATTCATGTGAGAAACTGCAGAAGCTGGTGACGGAGTTTGGTAAAGTGTGTGGAAGAAGAAAGTTAAGAGTAAATGTGAATAAGAGTAAGGTTATTAGGTACAGTAGGGTTGAGGGTCAAGTCAATTGGGAGGTGAGTTTGAATGGAGAAAAACTGGAGGAAGTGAAGTGTTTTAGATATCTGGGAGTGGATCTGTCAGCGGATGGAACCATGGAAGCGGAAGTGGATCATAGGGTGGGGGAGGGGGCGAAAATTTTGGGAGCCTTGAAAAATGTGTGGAAGTCGAGAACATTATCCCGGAAAGCAAAAATGGGTATGTTTGAAGGAATAGTGGTTCCAACAATGTTGTATGGTTGCGAGGCGTGGGCTATGGATAGAGTGGTGCGCAGGAGGATGGATGTGCTGGAAATGAGATGTTTGAGGACAATGTGTGGTATGAGGTGGTTTGATCGAGTAAGTAACGTAAGGGTAAGAGAGATGTGTGGAAATAAAAAGAGCGTGGTTGAGAGAGCAGAAGAGGGTGTTTTGAAATGGTTTGGGCACATGGAGAGAATGAGTGAGGAAAGATTGACCAAGAGGATATATGTGTCGGAGGTGGAGGGAACGAGGAGAAGAGGGAGACCAAATTGGAGGTGGAAAGATGGAGTGAAAAGGATTTTGTGTGATCGGGGCCTGAACATGCAGGAGGGTGAAAGGAGGGCAAGAAATAGAGCGAATTGGAGTGATGTGGTATACAGGGGTTGACGTGCTGTCAGTGGATTGAATCAAGGCATGTGAAGCGTCCGGGGTAAACCATGGAAAGCTGTGTAGGTATGTATATTTGCGTGTGTGGACGTGTGTATGTACATGTGTATGGGGGGGGGGTTGGGCCATTTCTTTCGTCTGTTTCCTTGCGCTACCTCGCAAACGCGGGAGACAGCGACAAAGTATAAAAAAAAAAAAAAATATATATATATATATATATATATATATATATATATAT
This sequence comes from Panulirus ornatus, assembly GCF_036320965.1. Taxonomy (NCBI): domain Eukaryota; kingdom Metazoa; phylum Arthropoda; class Malacostraca; order Decapoda; family Palinuridae; genus Panulirus; species Panulirus ornatus. The sequence goes on from NC_092278.1 coordinate 33,583,419, forward strand.
ATATATATATATATATATATATATATATATATATATATATATATATATATATATATATATATATGCTGATAACCAGGAGGAAAATGAAACATGATAAGTTACCAAGTGCACTTCCGTGTAATGATTACATCGTCAGGGGAGACACAAGAATGAGACAGAAGACGTAGAACAATCAGTTGATGTACAAGGAAGAGATGTAACGAAGACGTGCACTTTTCGTAGAACGCAAAAGGCCCTGGTTCGAATTCTTGCTGTTAGAAGGTACTATGTGCTCTATTAAAAGTGCGGGTCCCTATGCACCGTATTCATGCTCATATACCTCCACGTTTGACAATATATTCTGTAAAATTTTAATTACTGGTAATGTGAGCCTGATGGGATTTGACCGGTTTAGACCCCGTTGCTCAGGGATGTGAGACGAAGGGTATTCGATTGTTAGTAATCGAACAGACATTTCCCAATTAGGAAGATCACAGCCGAGCGATTAGCGTTCCCAACTACCACGCCAAAAGATCCTGGTTCGAATCCTTGTTGCTGGAGAGTATTATAGAAAACATGATACCCTCCAGCAGCAAGGATCCTAGGATCCATTAGTGAAAAGGGTCCTGGCTCTTATTTCAGGAGTTCCTACAGAACCAAGGCTGCGCTACGCTCAGTAGCAGGGACAAGATGGTCTCCTTTGAAGCGGAAAGTTCTTTAACAAGGCTGTACTCTGTTTTGCCAGATGTCGATAATACAGCCTCGCAGAAGATGACTTTTTTCCTTGCGATGCAGAGCCTCAAGCAGGCTAACACCCTGAGAGAGAGAGAGAGAGAGAGAGAGAGAGAGAGAGAGAGAGAGAGAGAGAGAGAGAGAGAGAGAGAGAGAGAGAGAGAGAGAGAGAGAGAGAGAGAGAGAGAGAGAGAGAGAGACTCATTCTCGCGCATGTTGGCTCCACTGTTTTGGTTAGACCTTGGAGGAGAACCGGCTAAAAGCGCTCATTGAATTAATATACATCTCTCTGTCTTAGTGAGTCAGTGATAGGAGTGAAGCGGTCGTCAAGCAAGAGGTGGCGGGGGGGAAAAAAAAAAGCTATTTTAGCTCAGCGCCCGCCCCCATCCCCTCTGAGAAAGAAGACATGAGGGCTCCAGATTCACAGGGCTGACCCACCCTGCTGCTGATAGCAACGCTTGTTCGGAGTCAACACTGGCATCACTTGAGGAGATGGTGCAGCAATTACCCTGAGCGCTACACGTGTTCTCCTGGAGGATGTATCTGTTCTCCTGAAGACATGAGAGGAACTGCTACATCTACAGGAACTAGCAGTTAGCCCGAGATACTGCACCGAGGAACGAGAGAATTAGCCTCGCATGATTGACCCACGACTACTTACCACAAAATGGCCAGCTAAATGGAGAAATGCGCACCTACGCCGGTCGTAATCCGCGGGAAATTATTGCCCGGTAAGACGTGAGCGAACTTTAGAAGCAGGTAAATCTATTTTGCCACCAGAGTTCAGACGGACGCTCTACCCTGCCCCAGCAACTGTCGGAATTCTTCGGTGAACGCAAATTTGCAGGGAGGGTTGGGGGGCAGTTTTGATCCGGGGAAAATGCCCAGCAGCTGACTTCCCTCAGTCACTTCTTCCTGGCACCTGGCGCAAGAAGACACGCAGAATCACCTGTCGTTGCCATGGCCATCGTCTGGAGCCTGTGGCCGCGGCAGGTGGGTGGTATCGACGATACACACTTAGCATTCATGATTAAGTCTCCTGCCGCCGTCTCGGGAGTTTTTTGCCTCCACAGTTGCGCTCCGCAGAGGGCAAGCGGCGTCTGAAAGTCACCCGCTAGGAGTGAGGCTGTGTCCTGCAACGTCTTGTTTTAATGACCTTGGAAACCTGCTTCGCGGAAACCCCCTCTTCGCTGATGATTCCTAGTCTCCCGCGATGTGTGTGTAAATCATTAATTACAGTCTTGCGGACGTAATATGTAGGAGGAGGCTTGAGTCAGGGGAGTTCATAATTACTACTGAGAAGACACACTTTACGATGATCCCACGGCTGAACTTTTGAGTTGCCCGAACCAGGGCTGCTGCTGAAGAAGGGTCGAGCGTTAGAGGGGTCCGGATCGGACGCACATCACACGAATGATATTGAACTCGATTATAAAGGAGTAGATTCTGCATGATTACAAGGCAAGGGGAGTTGGACTGTACTTTAAGAATAAGAGGAAAGCGGATTCCTCTTCATATTAAGCAAAAACAGCAGCAAAGAAATTGGTTGCCCTTTGGGCAGTACTGCGATATTCTCGACCGCAGGAGATGTAAAGTCCCTCTTGATGGATAGGTTCGTTCACACCTTCAGTACACTCCACTCCACTTACACTTCACTTAGTTCTGGCAGGGAACACGGACAGCTGAAAACAAAGACTCATCGTCAGCCTGTATACTACTTGGCAAAGTATCATTTACTTCTTGCCCAACGTACCACTTTCGGGTCGTTCATAGGGTTCCTCACCTACGCCCTCCTCCTTGTCTTAAGCACCCCGTGAAGGGATCCTGTAAGAGGAGACGCACACCCAACGCCAGGCCGCTCTCCCCTCCGTCCTTGAACGTCAACCGACAGCGGGACATCCTGCCCCCTCACTGCACCCAGGGCTTGCCCCGTCCTCCGAAGATCCTCAAGAACCTGGATCTTGTTTATCCTTCACTCAGCAGGAAATCAGGTCCTAGGGTAGGGATTCCCGCTACTCGTTCACAGACGCCCTCGGCGAAGCACCACCACCACCTCTCTCTCTCTCTCTCTCTCTCTCTCTCTCTCTCTCTCTCTCTCTCTCTCTCTCTCTCTCTCTCTCTCTCTCTCGGCTAAACTAGTTTGTCGAGCAGAAAAGTCTAGCAGTGATTCGACGTGGGACCTCCCAACCCTTTCATGATGGTGTTCAACGCAACAGGTAAAGCACTGCCTTTCAGAGATACGATCATACTGAGCAAAGAATATCCATCTCGCTCTTCGCGGTAATGAACTTAAGAGCACTTAGGGTTAAGCTGTTAGATTGAGGTGAGGGACGACGGTAACGCCTCTGAGCATAATTCATGCGCTTGGTGCGTTTGATGGCTCCCGTGTTCTGACCCCCAGAAACTAGTTGTGAGTTGAGAGAGAGAGAGAGAGAGAGAGAGAGAGAGAGAGAGAGAGAGAGAGAGAGAGAGAGAGAGAGAGAGAGAGAGAGACAGAGAGAGAGAGAGAGTCTTACTCACAAGTACTTACGGAAAGAGAAACAGAGAGTCTTACGAGTGCTAACGACGAGCTATGTTGCCGAGAGGCAGGGACTGGCGCGTACCGTTCACCGCGGGAGAATATAGAATTGAGATCGTTTTAAAGTACACGGGTTATGTACGAGGAGGGATGGTATGTTCGTGGAGTGAGAGCCAGCAGTCCACGTGTGGGTGAGGCAGGGTGATGAGACATCTACCTGGGGCAAAGTAATGACAACTGACAGAGTGACAGAAGCGCTGGCTCACTCCATGGTAGGTGGCTGCCTACACTCCCCCTACTACTGACGGAGGCAGACAGACAGACAGTGTTTCAGGATGACGGATGACACCCGCCCCTCCCAATTCTGGCGGGAGGGCGAGCCAAGGGCGTTATTTACATATTAACGTGTGGGGATTTCGAGGGCAAAGGTTAACACTGATGGGGGTCATACTTCCTGAGCAGAAGGCATGACGGCCCTTGAGCACGACGGTACGACCCTGTAGCGGTACGACGGTGCGAGCCTTGAGCAGGTGCTAATAAGGAACGACCCTTGAGCATAGACAGCACGGCCCTCTCTCAGAAACCTGAGCAAGACGGTACGACCCCCTGAGTATGGACGGTATGACCTCTTAGCAGAAGGGCAAGGCCCTTGAGCACGACAGTACGATCATTTGGCACTATGATACGACCCTTGGGCATGCATGGACGGTATGACCCTATAACAGGAGGTCACAACCTTTTTAACAATAGGGCACGAGTTTTTTCGCAGCACGGCACGACTCTCTATCATCCTTTGTGACCACTGTAATCCATTTTTGCGCTACCGCTTACAGGCTGAAGCATGGGGTGCCCAGTAGACTTGCCGATGATGCGGGCACAAATCAGTACGACCCATGAGCAGGGCGGTTCGACCCCTGGGTGCGACGGCCTGGCATTTTGACCCAACCCGTAATGAGCCAGTTGAGGCTCGTCACTGTCATTTCCACGACCCCACTTCGAGTGTCATGAAATAACACGAGAGAAGATATTTCAGTGAGGAGCAAGTCATGATTGGTAATGAGGTACAGGACGATGGCTTCTGGTGTCTGGTGTTGAAGAAAACGAATGTCGGCTCTCTTGAATGAAACGTATGAAAGGAGTGTGTGTGTGTGTGAGTGTGTGAGTGATACTTGCTTTTGCCTCTCCAGTCCCATAGCGGCAGCTCTTGTGTGGACTTTTTCAAGCGTGTGTGAAGAACCAAAGAAGAAGACCACCGATAATAACTTTATTTCCTTTTTCGCTCTCCTGGTGAAATCGCTTTGGCAGTTACTTGTGGGGAGCATAAGATGGCAACATAAATATAGTTATTATAAGAACGGGACAAGAATCAAATGCCTTGTTTAATCATGTTAAAAACTATGATCATTGTATTGACTGGAGTAACGCCATCTCAGTTGTTAACTCTAACTCTATTACCAAGAGAAATATCATTGAATCTTCTATTATTAAATACACAAAGAATTATAATCTTAATATTAGTGATGGTCTGTACAAATTAGATAACTTTATTGTTGATAAGATTTGTAAAATGATAAGTTTATGAACGCTCGTTGTATGTTTTGGACAATCACATGTTTACCAAATGGCGTCCTAGCTTCGTCTCTTCAATGTATATCAACTGACTGTTGTATTCCCCTCATGTGTCTCCCCTGATGATGTGATTATTACACGAAAGTGCACTTGGGAACTTTTCGTGTTTCATTTTCCCCGTGGACTCATAGGAATATCTTGATCACGCGCAAAATTGTGATCCTTTCCAATATATATATATATATATATATATATATATATATATATATATATATATATATATATATATATATATGTGTGTGTGTGTGTGTGTGTGTGTGTGTGTGTGCGTATGTATTCAGCAAAGAAAGTATCTTCCCGGATGGGTCGGAGGAATTTCGAAATGATCAGTGCGACCCGTGTTGTCTCGGTTGAGTTGGTAATGATATGTGGGGTCACAAAGAACCCAATAATTATAGCAGCCCCACGTTACAGTTATATCCACTGGAACATGAAATCACCAAAACATTTATGACAAATGAAGGACACGTCGTTAGCCATCGACATACCACAAGCCTGACCAATGTGAGGCCTCAGACCAGCGGGTGTTTCTGAAAATTCTTCGTCCGTGGTGTCGGATTGTTTCATACAAAAAGGCGGCAAGATAATATTTTTAAACGCTTGTACGATTCTTTTTGAAGGATGACGTACTTCAGGATGAGGTTTGACTTAATCCCAGAGTGCCGGGTGTTCCAGAGCTGAAATTAAAAGTATGAAGTATGGACTTTTGAAACATATAATACAACATAATATCAACAAACCACTTACGACCGTTGATTGCCTCACTCACAACAAATTCCCCGAACACACACCTGCCATTTTCATCCATAGAATGTACAGGTATCATGTCATCACCAAGTGATTTAAAGTTTCATTTAGGAAATTAAGCTCAAGACCCTTAACTGTCTGGAGGGGGAGGTTTATCTATTTCTCTTTTCTTCCATTTGTTTTCAATCCGGTATAGAGGTTTGCCAGCCATGTCCTGGCCAACCAGAGATGGTTTACGAGTGGCATAAGAAAGAAGGTCGGGTGCGAAAATTGGCCGCCTTCGAAACACCACATTGGAACTCACCGCCAACAACCATCCATCTCCCTGGGTTTGAATTAAACTTCACTTTCTCCATTCCTCCAGCTACTTCGACGAGGGGAGAGGAACTTGGGCCCCCCTCGCTGTATAAACGCCATAGCTATATTCCGATGAGGGGATTGGGGGGGTAAGTGAGGAAGGGTCGGTTTGAGACATCATCCTCAAGGGCCTTGGCGTAGAGAGCGTGATCGGCAAAGCGAAGGCCACGTCGGATGTGATAGGATCAAGTCGTGTGGTTAAGTGTCTCACCGATGTGTATCCTCGGTGTATTGGGAAGGCGTGGGACTTCCTTGCGTGGCTGTGGGCCCCCACAGTTTACCGTACTGGTTCAGGCACTGTCGTCTCGGTAGGGAAGGGAAAGGGACCTTATCATATATCGCTTGTATTACAACTCCTCCAGGCGTTCCAGAAGGTACACGCCACGACGCTTCGGTGCTGCCTCCCACGGCAGAAGTTACATCACCCCCCCCAGCCATCACCATCACTCTCTGGGGGCGTCAACCATCACTATCACTATCTGCGGGCTTCAGCCATTACTATCACTATCTGGGGGCGTCAACCATCACTATCACTATCTGGGGGCGTCAACCATCACTATCACTATCTGGGGGCGTCAACCATCACTATCACTATCTGGGGGCGTCAACCATCACTACCACTATCTGGGGGCGTCAACCATCACTACCACTATCTGGGGGCGTCAACCATCACTACCACTATCTGGGGGCGTCAACCATCACTACCACTATCTGGGGGCGTCAACCATCACTACCACTATCTGGGGGGCGTCAACCATCACTATCACTATCTGGGGGCATCAACCATCACTACCACTATCTGGGGGCGTCAACCATTACTATCACTATCTGGGGGCTTCAGCCATCACTATCACTATCTGGGGGCGTCAACCATCACTACCACTATCTGGGGGCGTCAACCATCACTATCACTATCTGGGGGCGTCAACCATCACTACCACTATCTGGGGGCGTCAACCATCACTACCACTATCTGGGGGCGTCAACCATTACTACCACTATCTGGGGGCGTCAACCATCACTACCACTATCTGGGGGCGTCAACCATCACTACCACTATCTGGGGGCGTCAACCATCACTATCACTATCTGGGGGCGTCAACCATCACTATCACTATCTGGGGGCATCAACCATCACTACCACTATCTGGGGGCGTCAACCATCACTATCACTATCTGGGGGGCGTCAACCATCACTACCACTATCTGGGGGCGTCAACCATCACTACCACTATCTGGGGGCGTCAACCATCACTACCACTATCTGGGGGGCGTCAACCATCACTACCACTATCTGGGGGCGTCAACCATCACTACCACTATCTGGGGGCGTCAACCATCACTATCACTATCTGGGGGCGTCAACCATCACTACCACTATCTGGGGGCATCAACCATCACTACCACTATCTGGGGGCGTCAACCATCACTATCACTATCTGGGGGGCGTCAACCATCACTATCACTATCTGGGGGCATCAACCATCACTATCACTATCTGGGGGCGTCAACCATCACTATCACTATCTGGGGGCGTCAACCATCACTATCACTATCTGGGGGCGTCAACCATCACTATCACTATCTGGGGGGCGTCAACCATCACTACCACTATCTGGGGGCGTCAACCATCACTACCACTATCTGGGGGCGTCAACCATCACTACCACTATCTGGGGGGCGTCAACCATCACTATCACTATCTGGGGGCGTCAACCATCACTATCACTATCTGGGGGCGTCAACCATCACTACCACTATCTGGGGGCGTCAACCATCACTACCACTATCTGGGGGCGTCAACCATCACTACCACTATCTGGGGGGCGTCAACCATCACTATCACTATCTGGGGGCGTCAACCATCACTATCACTATCTGGGGGCGTCAACCATCGCTATCACTATCTGGGGGCGTCAACCATCACTATCACTATCTGGGGGGCGTCAACCATCACTATCACTATCTGGGGGCGTCAACCATCACTATCACTATCTGGGGGCGTCAACCATCACTATCACTATCTGGGGGCGTCAACCATCGCTATCACTATCTGGGGGGCGTCAACCATCACTATCACTATCTGGGGGCGTCAACCATCACTACCACTATCTGGGGGCGTCAACCATCACTACCACTATCTGGGGGCGTCAACCATCACTATCTCTATCTGGGGGCATCAACCATCACTATCACTATCTGGGGGCGTCAACCATCACTATCACTATCTGGGGGCGTCAACCATCACTATCACTATCTGGGGGCGTCAACCATCACTACCACTATCTGGGGGGCGTCAACCATCACTATCACTATCTGGGGGCGTCAACCATCACTATCACTATCTGGGGGCGTCAACCATCACTATCACTATCTGGGGGCGTCAACCATCGCTATCACTATCTGGGGGCGTCAACCATCACTACCACTATCTTGGGGCGTCAACCATCACTATCACTATCTGGGGGCGTCAACCATCACTATCACTATCTGGGGGCGTCAACCATCACTACCACTATCTGGGGGCATCAACCATCACTATCACTATCTGGGGGCATCAACCATCACTATCACTATCTGGGGGCGTCAACCATCACTATCACTATCTGGGGGCATCAACCATCACTATCACTATCTGGGGGCATCAACCATCACTATCACTATCTGGGGGCATCAACCATCACTATCACTATCTGGGGGCATCAACCATCACTATCACTATCTGGGGGCATCAACCATCACTATCACTATCTGGGGGCATCAACCATCACTATCACTATCTGGGGGCGTCAACCATCACTATCACTATCTGGGGGCGTCAACCATCACTACCACTATCTGGGGGCATCAACCATCACTATCACTATCTGGGGGCATCAACCATCACTATCACTATCTGGGGGCGTCAACCATCACTATCACTATCTGGGGGCATCAACCATCACTATCACTATCTGGGGGCGTCAACCATTACTATCACTATCTGGGGGCATCACCATCACCATCACATCATTATCACCGCTGCTTCTGACGCCGTCACCATCGTTATCACCATCACCAACAAAACCACCAGTATCATTATCTCCACCATCAATACCACCAGTATCATTATCTCCACCATCAATACCACCAGTATCATTATCTCCACCATCAAAACCACCAGTATCATTATCTCCACCATCAATACCACCAGTATCATTATCTCCACCATCAAAACCACCAGTATCATTATCTCCACCATCAAAACCACCAGTATCATTATCTCCACCATCAATACCACCAGTATCATTATCTCCACCATCAAAACCACCAGTATCATTATCTCCACCATCAAAACCACCAGTATCATTATCTCCACCATCAAAACCACCAGTATCATTATCTCCACCATCAAAACCACCAGTATCATTATCTCCACCATCAAAACCAGCGTCGTGACCACATCACCAGCAACCAGTTCTACCAGCAGCACCAACAATATCTCCACCACCACCACCATTCCGTAACATTCACCGGTTTTCGACACCATCAGAAGCAACACACCGCCAACACTTCCGCCAACATCACCATCACCAACACTATCGCCACCATCCCCACCCACATCACCTTCACTATGAGCGCCAGGCAAGATCTTCCGCAAAAACCACACACCTGCTTTACTCTTTCACTCCGGCGTCAACCCAGGACACTCCCACACACCTGCCCCACGTCCTCACACTCCTTCATACCTGCCTCGCTTCCAGCACTCCCTTACACCTGCCTCGCTTCCAGCTCTCCCTTACACCTGCCTCACTTCCAGCACTCCCCTACACCTGCTACACTCCCAGCACTTCCCTACACCTGCCTCACTCCCAGCACTCCCCTACACCTGCCTCACTCCCAGCACTCCCTTACACCTGCCTCGCTTCCAGCTCTCCCTTACACCTGCCTCACTTCCAGCACTCCCCTACACCTGCTACACTCCCAGCACTCCCCTACACCTGCCTCACTCCCAGCACTCCCCTACACCTGCCTCACTCCCAGCACTCCCTACACCTGCCTCACTCCCAGCACTCCCCTACACCTGCCTCACTCCAGCACTCCCTACACCTGCCTCACTCCCAGCACTCCCCTACACCTGCCTCACTCCCAGCACTCCCCTACACCTGCCTCACTCCCAGCACTCCCCTACACCTGCCTCACTCCCAGCACTCCCCTACACCTGCCTCACTCCCAGCACTCCCTTACACCTGCCTCACTCCCAGCACTCCCCTTACACCTGCCTCACTCCCAGCACTCCCTTACACCTGCCTCACTCCCAGCACTCCCCTACACCTGCCTCACTCCCAGCACTCCCCTACACCTGCTACACTCCCAGCACTCCCCTACACCTGCCTCACTCCCAGCACTCCCCTACACCTGCCTCACTCCCAGCACTACCCTACACCTGCTCACTCCAGCACTCCCTTACACCTGCCTCACTCCCAGCACTCCCCTACACCTGCCTCACTCCCAGCACTCCCCTACACCTGCCTCACTCCCAGCACTCCCATACACCTGCCTCACTCCCAGCACTCCCTTACACCTGCCTCACTTCCAGCACTCCCTTACACCTGCCTCACTCCCAGCACTCCCCTACACCTGCTACACTCCCAGCACTCCCCTACACCTGCTACACTCCCAGCACTCCCCCACACCTGCCTCACTCCCAGCACTCCCCTGCACCTGCCTCACTCCCAGCACTCCCCAACACCTGCCTCACTCCCAGCACTCCCTTACACCTGCCTCACTCCCAGCACTCCCCTACACCTGCCTCACTCCCAGCACTCCCCTACACCTGCCTCACTCCCAGCACTCCCCTACACCTGCCTTACTCCCAGCACTCCCCTACACCTGCCTCACTCCCAGCACTCCCTTACACCTGCCTCACTCCCAGCACTCCCCTACACCTGCCTCACTCCCAGCACTACCATACACCTGCCTCACTCCCAGCACTCCCCTACACCTGCCTCACTCCCAGCACTCCCCTACACCTGCCTCACTCCCAGCACTCCCCTGCATCTGCCTCACACCTACCACTTCCCCACACATACCTGTCTATTTGGAGTTGTTAACTAACTTTTCCCGTCCACATATTCCTACAAAATTTCCGTGGTGGTACAGTGTACAGTTTCTTCACAAATACGTGGTGCTTATTCATTTGTTTGGTCTTTTATTCCGCTATCAGTTGAGCCAGGAGGAGAGGTGAGTAAGGAATTACCCTCAACTTTGCTATCCTGTTTGAACCACAGTATGAGACTGAGACCGAAGATAACGTCGTCCTGTTATCTCTCTCCTCCCCGTGGACAGCACTCCGTTACTCCTGCCTCATTCCCTAACCCTCCTCTACCCACTCACCAGTCTCAGTGTGTCCACTGTCGCACCCCTTGCCTCACTCCCACTGCATCACGGCCCCCGTTGCACGAGGCGGAGGGAGGGAAACAGATGAAGCTTAATGTCTTAGAAATGGAATCAAATCTTTATCCTTCCCCCTTTTCCCCCCCAGTTTCAACTCTGAACCAGCTTGTAGAACCTTGCTCGCCCAGAGAGCCAGAGTAGAGAACCAACGTGTTTTCGCGATACCCTTTGGCTTCGTGCCTTCCAAACACTGGGTGTTGTTCACTGCCACATGTCATGCCAAAGGGAATGGCGCGGGTGGAGGAGAGGCCTCAGTATTGACTACCCCGTCAAAGGCAGATCATATTATTGCCTCGGGACATCAACACCGCCGGCAGCATCAGGCCTCCTTGTTACCCGTTGTTCTCACGTACCCTCCAAGTCTTCCACTCTTGTGTCTCCTCCTCCTCCTCCTCCTCCTCCTTTGCTCGACCGCTGTGCCCCCTTCGAAACCAACCTCCGCCTCAAATCTCCACATCTACCTCTTCCATCCAAATAGATTTTTTTTTCTTCTCTCTTCGTGAGGGGCTACGTCCATCCCATATCTTACAAGACTGACTCCTAAATGAACACCTTCGCTAATGCTAAGAACACGGTTCCCATCAGGTTTAACATGTAATGGTGTATCTTAGATAATTATCGGTGGCGTAAAAAAATAGAAAAGAAAAAAAAAACACATACACGCTACGTGTATCATCAGAATTCCTAAGACATTACGTTATCTCCCGTTGTATCCGCGGTGGCTCTTACACTGGGTTCTTTCGCTGACCCCGCTCGCTCGCTCGCTGATGTCAAATCGAACTAGTTGAAACACCTGGAAGGTTATGAGCTAGTCACCTCACCTCCTTTTCTTCTTTTTTCCCCCCCTCTCCATTTTTAGTTCTCTTTATGCTTCACACCAACTCTCTCTCTCTCTCTCTCTCTCTCTCTCTCTCTCTCTCTCTCTCTCTCTCTCTCTCTCTCTCTCTCTCTCTCTCTCTCTCTCTCTCTCTCTCTCTGTCACCCTCCTCTGCACCTTCTCTATTAGTTCTTTACCCTTCCTGGAGTGCGGTGACCGAACCCGAGGGGCGTATTATAATCATTTCTGCTCCCTTACCCATGAACTCGAATGGAATTCCTAATACTGCCTAAGAGGCGGTTTGTCTCCCTTTAGAATTTTCTTCTCGAGGTTTGATACAATCTGGACTGCCAAGTTCCTCACTCATAAATGTCCCTGCAGACTGTTCTTGCCCGCTAGATAATGTTCTCATCGTGGTTCTTTCTTCGACCGAATCTAATCCTCCTTACTTGGCATTTACTGTGGGTGAATGACAGCAGCCGTGTGTCAGGCGGTGTCTCACGTTCAGGTGGCCTTTTGAACAAATTATAATCCAGTAGAGTACACACACACACACACACACACACACACACACACACACACACACACATGTACGGAATCATGAACACAAAGAGAACCACCACAGACACACACACACACACACACACACACACACACACACACACACATGTACGGAATCATGAACACAAAGAACCACCACACACACACATGTACACACACACACACATGTACGGAATCATGAACACAGAGAACCACCACACACACATGTACACACACACATACATGTACGGAATCATGAACACAAAGAGAACCATCACACACACACACACACACACACACACACACACACACACACACACACACACACACACACACACACACTGGACCTGCCTTTGTTCTTCTGATATTGTCATAATGAGGTTCGTTTAACCTCTCCTCCCCCCAACCCCCCTCGGTATTCTGGTTACCGACCTAGGCACCAAAATCCTTAATCTCGGGTAAATGGGGGGGGGGGGGAGGGGGGCTGTTCACGAGGGGGGGAAAAACAAAGGCAACTAAATAAGCCCCCAACACAAAAGACCCCGGGTCAATATAATAGTGTGTGAGGAGCACTTTGATCTTCTGGCACCCCTCGGGGAAAAATTACAGCACACTTGTGCCTTAATCATTTTGCCCCTGTGTGGAAGGCGACTCATAACGCGGTATATCCTTCAAAGGGCGGGAGTCAACGTGCCATGACACACGTAATTGTTCTCGGGGGCTCGATGCGACGCTTGACGAGGCTTTCCGAGCTGTCTGGAAGGTAATTTTGGGGCGTAATAGACTTGAGGGCATATTACGCTTGTGGGGGGTCACCGCTGTTTACGACATTAATGATGCATAATGCATAATATATCAGGTTTTCTTCTCTTATGCAAAAGTCCTCGTGGACTCATAGCAATATATATATATATATATATATATATACAACTTACTGTACCTTAGGTTTTGCAGCGCTCAGGAAGTCAGCCATATATATATATATATATATATATATATATATATATATATATATATATATATATATATATATATATATATATATATATATATATATATATATATATATATATATATATACACAATTTTTTTTTTTTTTTTTGCTTTGTCGCTGTCTCCCGCGTTTGCGAGGTAGCGCAAGGAAACAGACGAAAGAAATGGCCCAACCCACCCCCATACACATGTATATACATACACGTCCACACACGCAAATATACATACCTACACAGCTTTCCATGGTTTACCACAGACGCTTCACATGCCCTGATTCAATCCACTGACAGCACGTCAACCCCGGTATACCACATCGATCCAATTCACTCTATTCCTTGCCCTCCTTTCACCCTCCTGCATGTTCAGGCCCCGATCACACAAAATCTTTTTCACTCCATCTTTCCACCTCCAGTTTGGTCTCCCACTTCTCCTCGTTCCCTCCACCTCCAACACATATATCCTCTTGGTCAATCTTTCCTCACTCATTCTCTCCATGTGCCCAAACCATTTCAAAACACCCTCTTCTGCTCTCTCAACCACGCTCTTTTTATTTCCACACATCTCTCTTACCCTTACGTTACTTACTCGATCAAACCACCTCACACCACACATTGTCCTCAAACATCTCATTTCCAGCACATCCACCCTCCTGCGCACAACTCTATCCATAGCCCACGCCTCGCAACCATACAACATTGTTGGAACCACTATTCCTTCAAACATACCCATTTTTGCTTTCCGAGATAATGTTCTCGACTTCCACACATTCTTCAAGGCTCCCAGGATTTTCGCCCCCTCCCCCTCCCTATGATCCACTTCCGCTACCATGGTTCCATCCGCTGCCAGATCCATATATATATATATATATATATATATATATATATATATATATATATATATATATATATATCTTTTCTTTCAAACTATTCTCCATTTCCCGCATTAGCAAGGTAGCGTTAAGAACACGATTCGGGCGTGTGTAGGGGCATTATCGACGAATAGGACGGAGTTCGATGTCTTCAGTGTGAGTTGTATCTTAGGCAGGGGGTGATGGAAACCCTGACGTGGTTTCCCCTGAATGCTTCATATATCTTGATTCAGCCTCCAGATAAGCACGTCACCCCCCGTATGTCAACATTGCTCCAATTCGCTCTATCCTCAGCACGCCTCTCAACCCCCGCTCTCTCCCAGTTATTCGTACACCAAGGTTTCTAAAATCATAAAAGACGGGGACATGTATGGCAGTCCCGAGAATGGCAGTGGCAGCCTTCCTACGGAACAGACTGTCCGACATGTCAAGACGTCAAAGGCACTGAGGAGCCGTGAGTAACGGAGGCGCAGAGCACGACATTGACGATGGAGGGGTCCGCGGGGTCTCTAATCCGCACCACTTGATGGCGCGATGATTACTCACTTTTCTTTCCATCTCTTTTTTTGGTCACCTGCGATTCTCGTTATTCTCACCTGAATATCTTTTTTTTTATAATTTTCTTTGTGTGTGTGTATGAGTGTGTGTGTGTGTGTGTGTGTGTGTGTGTGTGTGTGTGTGTGTGTGTGTGTGTGATGCGCGGGCGCGCATGCAAGCTTTCCTTTGTCGAGGTTTATCGAGGGGTACCTCTGTCGTGTCTTGGTCTCCGGCTATATGCGGCGGGGAAGTAGCCAGCCGCCAGCTCACTATACCACCCAGCCAGAGGCACACAGACACACACATACACACCTCATCCGCGACTACGATGGCACGACACCCGTTTTGTACAAAGGAACGACCCTTGACTACGTTAGGTATGCTGGCCGTACCTAAGACAGACCGTCGAGCTCAAGATAGCTATCACAGAAAGTCGAATATTTTATTTTTGTTAAATAAACGCTTGACGAGATTCTTGATAATATATATATATATATATATATATATATATATATATATATATATATATATATATATATATATAAATATATATATATATTCTGCTAGCAATGAAAATATGAAAGTTAAGACTTCGTCACATTAGTGTGCGTGTGTGTGTTTTCTGCACTCGTGGGGTCCCGTCTCCACAATCACTCTAAACTTTGCATACTGCTGTATGCTGTCCTCATTCAGTGTCATTATTCTGTATGTTCCACTCATCCACTACTCATGTACTATACAATAGTACATCTTTACATCTTTTCGAACAAGTTCCATGCTTAATTTCACGTCTATGGTCTATGGTTGATTTATCCCCGCATCCGTCCATGAAATGTTCTGTCCTTTGTGTATACACTCCCCACTGTCTGACGCACCTTTAACCTTTTGGTCTTTATCACTTATATATATATATATATATATATATATATATATATATATATCTTAGCCTCCTGTCTTCAAATTATGAAAAACTTGTCTACCTAGTGAAATAGAATTTAGTGCAGAGAAAACAGAAAATAAACAGAGCCAACTTTTTTTTTTGTCGAAATTCTAAGGTCATGTTATTTGAAAGTATATACGTCCTGAACTTCCTGTATTCCAGTACCAGGGAAGTAAAGGTCCTTCCGTGTTCTTCCCAGAATATTTGAAGGACTACGGTATGTAGCCACAGGACGAGTGTCACTTGAGTGTCGTCCTCTGGCGGGACATGGTGGCGTTAAAAATCCCACCGGGCCGCCTAGCCTAGCTGGCCTGGCCGCTCACCCCCAACACACCAAGCCACCTACCCTAACTCGCCAGGCCGCCTAGCCTAGCTAGCCCAGCTGCCTAACCTAGCACGGGCTCGTGGGCCTCCCTGACGTCCCTTTCTTAAATGACCCTCGCCGAGCACCCGCGTGGGTTACCCCCCACACAAAATGCCTTTCACTAACCTTTGATCGCTTTTTCCTCTTCCCACCTTTGGCATCGATAAATTCGCGGGCGATCATGTCGCCGAACTTGACGTTGTCGCCGCAGCCTCCCCACTTGAAGTGTCCGTTGGGGGGTTCCTGGGGAACCCTGCCGCAGCCGCAGAGGACGAGGGTGCCCTGAGAACACGCCCGCGACACCGCCCACGTGATGGCCGCCGAGCTGAGGGCGTGCACAACCGCCTGCTCCCGCGTGCCTGGACCAGGGAGAGAGACAGAGGGAAGCACCGTCGTCAGTTCATCCTGGTATATACAAACAAATGCCCTTCCCACCTCCTTCCCTCTCTTTTACATCACCGAACAAAAATGAAATAATGAACCCCATACATATTAATACACCAAAGTCTTATTTCATCTAAATCTTTCCCGGTGTAGCAGTAACTTCTCAACTTAATTTTCAGCTACTATTTGTGTAAAATAGTCAACACTGGCTGGAGAGGAGGAATTGCTGCAGATTGTTCGAAGTTCCCTACAAACATGGATCTCTTGTGGTACGCGAAGAGGATGGGTCTTAGAATTCATTGGGAAATTCTGTCGAGTGCTAAAGGGAGGTGGCGTTGGAGAACTCTTACTCGTGTCCGTATTGTTTGATAATCTTTTACGAGACGATGATTAAATTTGTGTCTGTGTTCCGTTTTGAACTTCGTTGTTGATATTTCATTGTCTACTACGTTTTCAATACTCTTCTCTCATTTATAGCATCGTAGTATTAGCATTTCATTCGTTTAAAGACAACTCTACTGGCCATAACCAATTTTGTAAAGATTTGCACCATTTTTTTGTTTCTTGATTTGCATATACCCGGCCTCAAAGTTTGAGCACCTTAAGGAATTAGAAGAATTCCCGGGAAGATCGGCCAGCCAGTGTCCGGGCTGCTGCTTCGACACACAAGTTATCGCCAACGACTGCGATCGGTATCCGATTTATTTTCTTTTTTTTTTCCATCACATACTTGCGACAAGTCACCACGTAACTCACACGTTCTACGAGCATCAACGTAAATATATCGCATTATATTTCGTGGTGACGCCTCACCACGGATGAAGCTGTTGTGGACACTAATGTGAATGACATTTTTATAGAATTATTCTTTTTCTCTTTGGAGGTTCGGGGGCAAAGGCCCCAAGTTGGGTTTAGGGGTGTGGATCAGCTAAGTTCGCGGTCTTGTAAGAGGTGGGGTAGGAAAGTTCCTCAGTTTTGAACCCCCTCACATATACCACTTACTTTATTACCTTCTATACACGTTTGTCAGCTTTTCTCTTTGCAGATGAACGAATTTACAGAACAGTTGCTGCCATTGTCGAGATCCCTACATTTCTTTTGGTTGAAGGCACGAAAATAAGTTGATTTTACTTTTTTTTTCGAACCGTAACGACTCCCGCTAGACTTGGTCAACGTTTCCAGTGAAAATCATTTCTATCTATCTATCTTTCTATCTATACATATATCTCTCTATCTATCTGTCTATCTTATATATATATATATATATATATATATATATATATATATATATATATATATATATATATATATATATATATATATATATACATATATATATATATATATATATATATATATATATATATATATATTACTTTTATTATATATATATATATATATATATATTTTTGCTTTGTCGCTGTCTCCCGCGTTTGCGAGGTAGCGCAAGGAAACAGACGAAAGAAATGGCCCAACCCACCCCCATACACATGTATATACATACACGTCCACACACGCAAATATACATACCTACACAGCTTTCCATGGTTTACCCCAGACGCTTCACATGCCCTGATTCAATCCACTGACACCACGTCAACCCCGGTATACCACATCGATCCAATTCACTCTATTCCTTGCCCTCCTTTCACCCTCCTGCATGTTCAGGCCCCGATCACACAAAATCTTTTTCACTCCATCTTTCCACCTCCAGTTTGGTCTCCCACTTCTCCTCGTTCCCTCCACCTCCGACACATATATCCTCTTGGTCAATCTTTCCTCACTCATTCTCTCCATGTGCCCAAACCATTTCAAAACACCCTCTTCTGCTCTCTCAACCACGCTCTTTTTATTTCCACACATCTCTCTTACCCTTACGTTACTTACTCGATCAAACCACCTCACACCACACATTGTCATCAAACATCTCATTTCCAGCACATCCACCCTCCTGCGCACAACTCTATCCATAGCCCACGCCTCGCAACCATGCAACATTGTTGGAACCACTATTCCTTCAAACATACCCATTTTTGCTTTCCGAGATAATGTTCTCGACTTCCACACATTCTTCAAGGCTCCCAGAATTTTCGCCCCCTCCCCCACCCTATGATCCACTTCCGCTTCCATGGTTCCATCCGCTGCCAGATCCACTCCCAGATATCTAAAACACTTTACTTCCTCCAGTTTTTTTCCATTCAAACTTACCTCCCAATTGACTTGACCCTCAACCCTACTGTACCTAATAACCTTGCTCTTATTCACATTTACTCTTAACTTTCTTCTTTCACACACTTTACCAAAATCAGTCACCAGCTTCTGCAGTTTCTCACATGAATCAGCCACCAGCGGTGTATCATCAGCGAACAACAACTGACTCACTTCCCAAGCTCTCTCATCCACAACAGACTTCATACTTGCCCCTCTTTCCAAAACTCTTGCATTCACCTCCCTAACAACCCCATCCATAAACAAATCAAACAACCATGGAGACATCACACACCCCTGCCGCAAACCTACATATATATATGGAGAAAAACTGGAGGAAGTAAAGTGTTTTAGATATCTGGGAGTGGATCTGGCAGCGGATGGAACCATGGAAGCGGAAGTGGATCATAGGGTGGGGGAGGGGGCGAAAATTCTGGGAGCCTTGAAGAATGTGTGGAAGTCGAGAACATTATCTCGGAAAGCAAAAATGGGTATGTTTGAAGGAATAGTGGTTCCAACAATGTTGTATGGTTGCGAGGCGTGGGCTATGGATAGAGTGGTGCGCAGGAGGATGGATGTGCTGGAAATGAGATGTTTGAGGACAATGTGTGGTGTGAGGTGGTTTGATCGAGTAAGTAACGTAAGGGTAAGAGAGATGTGTGGAAATAAAAAGAGCGTGGTTGAGAGAGCAGAAGAGGGTGTTTTGAAATGGTTTGGGCACATGGAGAGAATGAGTGAGGAAAGATTGACCAAGAGGATATATGTGTCGGAGGTGGAGGGAACGAGGAGAAGAGGGAGACCAAATTGGAGGTGGAAAGATGGAGTGAAAAAGATTTTGTGTGATCGGGGCCTGAACATGCAGGAGGGTGAAAGGAGGGCAAGGAATAGAGTGAATTGGAGCGATGTGGTATACCGGGGTTGACGTGCTGTCAGTGGATTGAATCAGGGCATGTGAAGCGTCTGGGGTAAGCCATGGAAAGCTGTGTAGGTATGTATATTTGCGTGTGTGGACGTATGTATATACACGTGTATGGGGGTGGGTTGGGCCATTTCTTTCGTCTGTTTCCTTGCGCTACCTCGCAAACGCGGGAGACAGCGACAAAGCAAAAAAAAAAAAAAAATATATATATATATATATATATATATATATATATATATATATATATATATATATATATATATATATATATTTTTTTTTTTTTGCTTTGTCGCTGTCTCCCGCGTTTCCGAGGTAGCGCAAGGAAACAGACGAAATAAATGGCCCAACCCTCCCCCATACACATGTATATACATACGTCCACACACGCAAATATACATACCTACACAGTTTTCCATGGGTTACCCCAGACGCTTCACATGCCCTGATTCAATCCACTGACACCATGTCAACCCCGGTATACCACATCGATCCAATTCACTCTATTCCTTGCCCTCCTTTCACCCTCCTGCATGTTCAGGCCCCGATCACACAAAATCTTTTTCACTCCATCTTTCCACCTCCAATTTGGTCTCCCACTTCACCTCGTTCCCTCCACCTCCGACACATATATCCTCTTGGTCAATCTTTCCTCACTCATTCTCTCCATGTGCCCAAACCATTTCAAAACACCCTCTTCTGCTCTCTCAACCACGCTCTTTTTATTTCCACACATCTCTCTTACCCTTACGTTACTTACTCGATCAAACCACCTCACACCACACATTGTCCTCAAACATCTCATTTCCAGCACATCCATCCTCCTGCGCACAACTCTATCCATAGCCCACGCCTCGCAACCATACAACATTGTTGGAACCACTATTCCTTCAAACATACCCATTTTTGCTTTCCGAGATAATGTTCTCGACTTCCACACATTCTTCAAGGCTCCCAGAATTTTCGCCCCCTCCCCCACCCTATGATCCACTTCCGCTTCCATGGTTCCATCCGCTGCCAGATCCACTCCCAGATATCTAAAACACTGCGTAAGACAAGGGAGCAAATGGGAACTTCAGTGAAGGGCGCAAATGGGGAGGTGATAACAAGTAGTGGTGATTTGAGAAGGAGATGGAGTGAGTATTTTGAAGGTTTGTTGAATGTGTTTGATGATAGAGTGGCAGATATAGGGTGTTTTGGTCGAGGCGCTGTGCAAAGTGAGAGGGTTAGGGAAAATGATTTGGTAAACAGAGAAGAGGTAGTAAAAGCTTTGCGGAAGATGAAAGCCGGCAAGGCAGCAGGTTTGGATGGTATTGCAGTGGAATTTGTTAAGAAAGGGGGTGACTGTATTATTGACTGGTTGGTAAGGTTATTTAATGTATGTATGACTCATGGTGAGGTGCCTGAGGATTGGCGGAATGCGTGCATAGTGCCATTGTACAAAGGCAAAGGGGATAAGAGTGAGTGCTCAAATTACAGAGGTATAAGTTTGTTGAGTATTCCTGGTAAATTATATGGGAGGGTATTGATTGAGAGGGTGAAGGCATGTACAGAGCATCAGATTGGGGAAGAGCAGTGTGGTTTCAGAAGTGGTAGAGGATGTGTGGATCAGGTGTTTGCTTTGAAGAATGTATGTGAGAAATACTTAGAAAAGCAAATGGATTTGTATGTAGCATTTATGGATCTGGAGAAGGCATATGATAGAGTTGATAGAGATGCTCTGTGGAAGGTATTAAGAATATATGGTGTGGGAGGCAAGTTGTTGGAAGCAGTGAAAAGTTTTTATCGAGGATGTAAGGCATGTGTACGTGTAGGAAGAGAGGAAAGTGATTGGTTCTCAGTGAATGTAGGTTTGTGGCAGGGGTGTGTGATGTCTCCATGGTTGTTTAATTTGTTTATGGATGGAGTTGTTAGGGAGGTGAATGCAAGAGTTTTGGAAAGAGGGGCAAGTATGGAGTCTGTTGTGGATGAGAGAGCTTGGGAAGTGAGTCAGTTGTTGTTCGCTGATGATACAGCGCTGGTGGCTGATTCATGTGAGAAACTGCAGAAGCTAGTGACTGAGTTTGGTAAAGTGTGTGAAAGAAGAAAGTTAAGAGTAAATGTGAATAAAAGCAAGGTTATTAGGTACAGTAGGGTTGAGGGTCAAGTCAATTGGGAGGTGAGTTTGAATGGAGAAAAACTGGAGGAAGTAAAGTGTTTTAGATATCTGGGAGTGGATCTGGCAGCGGATGGAACCATGGAAGCGGAAGTGGATCATAGGGTGGGGGAGGGGGCGAAAATTCTGGGAGCCTTGAAGAATGTGTGGAAGTCGAGAACATTATCTCGGAAAGCAAAAATGGGTATGTTTGAAGGAATAGTAGGTTCCAACAATGTTGTATGGTTGCGAGGCGTGGGCTATGGATAGAGTGGTGCGCAGGAGGATGGATGTGCTGGAAATGAGATGTTTGAGGACAATGTGTGGTGTGAGGTGGTTTGATCGAGTAAGTAACGTAAGGGTAAGAGAGATGTGTGGAAATAAAAAGAGCGTGGTTGAGAGAGCAGAAGAGGGTGTTTTGAAATGGTTTGGGCACATGGAGAGAATGAGTGAGGAAAGATTGACCAAGAGGATATATGTGTCGGAGGTGGAGGGAACGAGGAGAAGAGGGAGACCAAATTGGAGGTGGAAAGATGGAGTGAAAAAGATTTTGTGTGATCGGGGCCTGAACATGCAGGAGGGTGAAAGGAGGGCAAGGAATAGAGTGAATTGGAGCGATGTGGTATACCGGGGTTGACGTGCTGTCAGTGGATTGAATCAGGGTATGTGAAGCGTCTGGGGTAAGCCATGGAAAGCTGTGTAGGTATGTATATTTGCGTGTGTGGACGTATGTATATACACGTGTATGGGGGTGGGTTGGGCCATTTCTTTCGTCTGTTTCCTTGCGCTACCTCGCAAACGCGGGAGACAGCGACAAAGCAAAAAAAAAAAAAAATATATATATATATATATATATATATATATATATATATATATATATATATATATATATATATATATATATATATATATATTTTGCTTTGTCGCTGTCTCCCGCGTTTCCGAGGTAGCGCAAGGAAACAGACGAAATAAATGGCCCAACCCTCCCCCATACACATGTATATACATACGTCCACACACGCAAATATACATACCTACACAGTTTTCCATGGGTTACCCCAGACGCTTCACATGCCCTGATTCAATCCACTGACACCACGTCAACCCCGGTATACCACATCGATCCAATTCACTCTATTCCTTGCCCTCCTTTCACCCTCCTGCATGTTCAGGCCCCGATCACACAAAATCTTTTTCACTCCATCTTTCCACCTCCAATTTGGTCTCCCACTTCACCTCGTTCCCTCCACCTCCGACACATATATCCTCTTGGTCAATCTTTCCTCACTCATTCTCTCCATGTGCCCAAACCATTTCAAAACACCCTCTTCTGCTCTCTCAACCACGCTCTTTTTATTTCCACACATCTCTCTTACCCTTACGTTACTTACTCGATCAAACCACCTCACACCACATATTGTCCTCAAACATCTCATTTCCAGCACATCCATCCTCCTGCGCACAACTCTATCCATAGCCCACGCCTCGCAACCATACAACATTGTTGGAACCACTATTCCTTCAAACATACCCATTTTTGCTTTCCGAGATAATGTTCTCGACTTCCACACATTCTTCAAGGCTCCCAGAATTTTCGCCCCCTCCCCCACCCTATGATCCACTTCCGCTTCCATGGTTCCATCCGCTGCCAGATCCACTCCCAGATATCTAAAACACTGCGTAAGACAAGGGAGCAAATGGGAACTTCAGTGAAGGGCGCAAATGGGGAGGTGATAACAAGTAGTGGTGATTTGAGAAGGAGATGGAGTGAGTATTTTGAAGGTTTGTTGAATGCGTTTGATGATAGAGTGGCAGATATAGGGTGTTTTGGTCGAGGCGGTGTGCAAAGTGAGAGGGTTAGGGAAAATGATTTGGTAAACAGAGAAGAGGTAGTAAAAGCTTTGCGGAAGATGAAAGCCGGCAAGGCAGCAGGTTTGGATGGTATTGCAGTGGAATTTGTTAAGAAAGGGGGTGACTGTATTATTGACTGGTTGGTAAGGTTATTTAATGTATGTATGACTCATGGTGAGGTGCCTGAGGATTGGCGGAATGCGTGCATAGTGCCATTGTACAAAGGCAAAGGGGATAAGAGTGAGTGCTCAAATTACAGAGGTATAAGTTTGTTGAGTATTCCTGGTAAATTATATGGGAGGGTATTGATTGAGAGGGTGAAGGCATGTACAGAGCATCAGATTGGGGAAGAGCAGTGTGGTTTCAGAAGTGGTAGAGGATGTGTGGATCAGGTGTTTGCTTTGAAGAATGTATGTGAGAAATACTTAGAAAAGCAAATGGATTTGTATGTAGCATTTATGGATCTGGAGAAGGCATATGATAGAGTTGATAGAGATGCTCTGTGGAAGGTATTAAGAATATATGGTGTGGGAGGCAAGTTGTTGGAAGCAGTGAAAAGTTTTTATCGAGGATGTAAGGCATGTGTACGTGTAAGAAGAGAGGAAAGTGATTGGTTCTCAGTGAATGTAGGTTTGTGGCAGGGGTGTGTGATGTCTCCATGGTTGTTTAATTTGTTTATGGATGGAGTTGTTAGGGAGGTGAATGCAAGAGTTTTGGAAAGAGGGGCAAGTATGGAGTCTGTTGTGGATGAGAGAGCTTGGGAAGTGAGTCAGTTGTTGTTCGCTGATGATACAGCGCTGGTGGCTGATTCATGTGAGAAACTGCAGAAGCTAGTGACTGAGTTTGGTAAAGTGTGTGAAAGAAGAAAATTAAGAGTAAATGTGAATAAGAGCAAGGTTATTAGGTACAGTAGGGTTGAGGGTCAAGTCAATTGGGAGGTGAGTTTGAATGGAGAAAAACTGGAGGAAGTGAAGTGTTTTAGATATCTGGGAGTGGATCTGGCAGCGGATGGAACCATGGAAGCGGAAGTGGATCATAGGGTGGGGGAGGGGGCGAAAATTCTGGGAGCCTTGAAGAATGTGTGGAAGTCGAGAACATTATCTCGGAAAGCAAAAATGGGTATGTTTGAAGGAATAGTGGTTCCAACAATGTTGTATGGTTGCGAGGCGTGGGCTATGGATAGAGTGGTGCGCAGGAGGGTGGATGTGCTGGAAATGAGATGTTTGAGGACAATGTGTGGTGTGAGGTGGTTTGATCGAGTAAGTAACGTAAGGGTAAGAGAGATGTGTGGAAATAAAAAGAGCGTGGTTGAGAGAGCAGAAGAGGGTGTTTTGAAATGGTTTGGGCACATGGAGAGAATGAGTGAGGAAAGATTGACCAAGAGGATATATGTGTCGGAGGTGGAGGGAACGAGGAGAAGAGGGAGACCAAATTGGAGGTGGAAAGATGGAGTGAAAAAGATTTTGTGTGATCGGGGCCTGAACATGCAGGAGGGTGAAAGGAGGGCAAGGAATAGAGTGAATTGGATCGATGTGGTATACCGGGGTTGACGTGCTGTCAGTGGATTGAATCAAGGCATGTGAAGCGTCTGGGGTAAACCATGGAAAGCTGTGTAGGTATGTATATTTGCGTGTGTGGACGTATGTATATACATGTGTATGGGGGTGGGTTGGGCCATTTCTTTCGTCTGTTTCCTTGCGCTACCTCGCAAACGCGGGAGACAGCGACAAAGCAAAAAAAAAAAAAAAAAAAATATATATATATATATATATATATATATATATATATATATATATATATATATATATATATATATATATATATATATATATATATATATATACATATATATATATATATATATATATATATATATATATATATATATATATATATATATATATATATATATATATATATATATATAACATCTTAAGCCAGGTATGTGTTTGTGTGTGTGTGTGTGTGTGTGTGTGTGTGTGTGTACATAAGAAGGAATGATAATTGAAGGAAGCAACGTGGGGGCCCCGCGGGTGGGTGGGTGGGACATGGGAGGCGTTGCAGGACCACCTTGACGCAAAGATTACCACCCTGACCACAGCTCCGGCCCCACACGCCCGTGTCGTATGATGCCAGCACCACCACACCACACAAGCCACACCCGGAGCACACCCTCTCTCCCCTGCTGAGATCAGTCCCGATGATTTCGTTAATGTGACATTAAAGACGATAAATCAGATGTGGTATGACGTTATCTCCCCCCCCCCCGCAAGCAAGGAAGATAATGAAGAAAAAATGATGTTGGAAGCATTACGGCACAAGATGATGAACCTCGTGTATGCTGTCTCATTAAAACAAAAAATCCAGATTAAGTTTGAAAGAAAGCCTGCTACCCAAATTTAGAAATGAAAAATCTATACACTGCCAGCATCACACACACACACACCCGTGTTGCCTTACGAAAGGGTAAATTTACATCTCACCATGGTTCTGATGTAGACAGAAGAGTTTCATACCGGTCCGGATGGTGCTTTTCAAACCGAAGAGGGAGCAGCATAACGCCGTCAAGCAACAAATGGTTTGGTACTGTCTATCACAGCGGCTTTCCTTGCACCACTACCACCACCCCAGCCTGCCTCAGTACAGTTTCAGACGACAGCACTGCTTATCTTACGGTGATAAAGACATCATCAAAATATCTATCAAGCAAATGGATTTATATCTCTCCTGTCCTTACGTGTGGGCACCAGGAGTCTGCTTATAGTCCACCGTAAATAAATGAGAAATTCTGGCTGACTGAGGAGGTCCCATGCTGCGCGCTCCTGTGCTCCAGCCTCACAACTGGTTCTTGTGATTCCACCTGCATCCACTGAGACTCTGACAGTTGTGGGAAGCTGATATATCAACGTAAGGAAACTATGTCAACGACGCAGCTCTTTGCGCACAGGCGCCGTCTACCTTCAAGAGAGAGATGGCCTTTAGACCAAAGGCGAAAGTAGCAATTAGAGGCGCAGTCGCTGCGGACACCGTCACTGTTGCTTGTGACATCAACCTAACTTCGATGAGCGGACAAATACCTTCGCGGAGGGGGGAACAGGGACGCGTATGACAGGAAACTGCTCAAAATGGACTTCAGTCACCAGTGGCACGTCACGGGGTCGCGCCCTGAGATCGTATCTCCTCTTGATCTATATGGCTGACCGACCGGAACGACTGGGCTCATACCTGAGCGGGTTTGATGGCGATGCTTCGGTCATGAGGGGTTAGTAAACGCCGACGAAGAATGCATAGACTCTCATTAGAATCTAGACAAGATCCCAGTGTCGGTCTTGTAACGTGGTTGATGAAGCGCATTCCGAGGGAATGCCAAGTCGTGAAGATGGACACAGCCAAAGAAGTCTTCGAGATTAATACCGTCTAGCTGGAAACCAGCTACAGGAATCTGGGTGTGGGAGTTGACTCTGTCCTTTTCCTTTTGCCAGTCGGAGCGCCTAAGTAGCCTTGGATGCTCCGGCGCTTGGTTTATAAGCCTAAATTTCATAATCCAATCCAATCCAATCCTAGCCTTCTGCTTGCGTCCCACATCAGCAGAGCAATAATGATAACAAGCTTTCCTCTGCTGGCAAATATTAGAATTGCATTCAGGTACATGAATAAGGGAATATTCAGCAAGCTGTTCACAACCTACATTGGGCCCGAACCGGAACACGCTTCTGATATTTGGTCTCCGCGCTTGAGGAAGCGGATAGATCTAGCAGAGAAAGTCCAGAGGAGGGCAGCAAAGATTGTACTAGAGTTGAGAAAGTTGAGCTACAGTAAGAGGTTGGGTGGCCATACACATGTGCTCACCATGAAAGAGATAAGAGTCAGGGGTGACTTGATCATGACCTCCAAGTTTCTAAACCAGTTTACAACGATGTTGACAGCGAACGGCTCTTCAAAAGAGGCGAAGATAGAACAACCAATGACCGTAACAATAAATTAAGCTAAAAATGGTACAAGAGTAGTGGGTGAATGACACAACAGAAATTTCAAATGTAAACTACGTAACGAAGAACAGATTCATGAAATGTAACTGAATACTCCTCATGATTGTTTACGTAACGAAGAACAGATTCATGAAATGTAACTGAATAATCCTCATGATTGTTTACGTAACGAAGAACAGATTCATGAAATGTAACTAAATAAACCTCATGATTGTCTACGTAACGAAGAACAGATTCATGAAATGTAACTTAAGTAAACCTCAAAATTTGTTTACTTAAATGATTTAGTAATTAAGTAATTTAGGCTAGATGGACATGTGAAACCGCTAGTTTCTTTTGGGGGAAATATTGGAGAGAATATATGATGATGTGGAGTATGTTGCAGACTGCAAACAACACGTATGAGAAGTTGTGTGATGGGGGAGGAAGTTCATGAGATGCGGGCCATACGAGTGTAGAACTTCCATCCCGAATAGGACAAATAGATGGTGACTTACAGGCAACCAGGCGTCAATCCAAAGAATCTGGGATCGAATCCCGGAAGGTATAGATGGCTCACAGCCAAACCAAGCTGTTCATCCTCTTGTTTTGGGGCTGGTTGTTGATTGAGTACTTGGGGTAAGGTGTGGTGGGTTGGTTTATACACACTGTTAAGAGACGCTGGCAACACGGGTATAAAACACACACACACACACACACACACACACACACACACACACACACACACACACACACACACACATGGGCCTCCGGGGTGTAGTGGTTAGCGTTACTGACCATGAGTCAGCACGGGCCTACCTGGGGTCGGACTCGTATGAGGTCTAATCCTGGGTGTGGCAGTGGGCTCACACCGGCACCAGGTGCTTATCATCCCCCCTTTTCCCCCCTTTGGGGGGCTGGTCGATAAATGGGTGCTTGGCTTAGGCTGTGTGTGTGTGTGTGTGTGTGTGTGTGTGTGTGTGTGTGTGTGTGTGTGTGTGTGCAGACGTACACAGGAGTAAAGACATGGTACATATGTATATGCAAGGTCAAGAGATGGGCCAACACGAGTGTAAAACATTCTCCCCGTTACACACATGTAGTAATCACACACTACACAGCAAAGACCACTTGTCAGGGGAGGCAGGGACCATTTGTCAGGGGCGGCACAGAACACTTCTTGTCCGGCGGGGCACGGACCACTTATCAGGGGAGGCACGGACCGCTTGTGTGGGGAGGCAGGGACCACTTATCAGTGGAGGCAGGGACCACTTGTCAGGGGTGGAAGGGGCCCACTTGTCAGGGGAGGCACGGACCATTTGTCAGGGGAGGCACAGACCACTTGTCAGGGAAGGCACGGACCACTTGTCAAGGGAGGCACGGACCACTTGTCAGGGGAGGCACGGACCACTTGTCAGGTAAGGCAGGGACCACTTGTCAGGGGAGGCAGAGACCACTTGTCAGGGGAGGCATGGGCCACTTGTCAGGGAAGGCAGGGACCACTTGTGTGGGAAGGCACGGATCACTTGTCATGGGAGACAGGGACCGCTTGTGTGGGAAGGCAGGGACCACTTGTCAGGGAAGGCAAGGACCACTTGTGTGGGAAGGCAGGGACCACTTGTCATGGGAGGCACGGACCACTTGAGCGGGGAGGCAGGAACCATCTATCAGGGGAGGGTGGGAGGGACCACTTGACAGATGCATTACCTCTTGTCAGACGAAGCATCACTTTTCATACAAGCCGTGTAAGGCCCTTGTGCCACAAGAAGACGCCAATTTTCGACAAACACCACCGGACCATTGATCAGGGAAGTAATGACTGCCTGTCCACCTACACCAGGGCTTTCATGTGGACGAGGCAATACTTGTCAGTCGTCAGCAAAGCCTATCTGTCAGCGGACGAGGCAGTACTCGTCAGTCAGCGGATGCAAGAAGCACCTGAATCAGGAGAGATATGAACCATTTTGTCAGCACGGGCACGGAAATTGCTTCTCTCATCTTAAAAGTTCTCAATATCCAACTTATCATTTTTTTCCCTTTCCCCCCGCGGATTTAACAGTTTCCCCATCGTGCTCCTTCAAACGATATAGATATCATCTGTAGGCCGACGTGGGAGCCTCTCCAGTCGGGACGAATGTGGATCTGTTTCTTTAAAAAATGACGCAAGGAACACTCGTCACAACGAGGATAAGTAACACTCTCCAGGCGACGTAACGTGCACTTGTCACACGTAACAAGGACCGCCAGTCAGACGACGCCGAGTCCATTCGTCTTACGACGTCGAGACCAGCTTGTTGCCCGTCTTGCTCCGTCACTTCACCTACCATCTACCCAACCTGGGTAGTGGGCGTCATTGCCTCCACATTGTTAACGCCAAGTTGTTGTTTCCCCCCTCAGCGCCATCAGCGCACCGCATCTTCATCTCCAGTGGTGCTCCGAGGTCGCCAGACAACACCTGAGTCGTAGCTATTTCAGTGCTACGAGATTTTGCTGCCACTGTGATCATCATGTTTCCCCTCACTGTAACGGAGAGTTACAGGAACAGCGGAACACTCTACGTGATTGACTCTCCCTCATTCACACACACACACACACACACACACACACACACACACACACACACACACACACACACACACACACACACACACAAACTACACATTCCTGACCCTGAAGTGACATAGGGCTATAGGTATGTCAGTCACAAGGCTTTATCACAATCATTGAAAACTGGCAAGAGATGCTTCTCTCATCATAAAAGCTCTCAACTTCCAAAATTACCTTCTCTCTCTCTCTCTCTCTCTCTCTCTCTCTCTCTCTCTCTCTCTCTCTCTCTCTCTCTCTCTCTCTCTCTCTCTCTCTCTCTCTCTCTGAGGATTCACCAGTTTCCCCGTACTGCTCTCCAGCAGGTGAGGTTATCACTGAGAGTATAATACACCGTCGTCCCCAGATCTACCAACCCGTCTCTTGTGTCATGACCTCTTGAGAAACCAACGCTCTTGTGCGCACCCCCGTCGAAGACAGCCCTTAGGTTATGGACATCCTGACGCGGGTGTACTCGCCGAGGAGATGGCAATTGTCCCACCAAGTCTTGCGAAGTGGTGGATGTGACCCCGGTGGTGTTCGTTGGGGATAGGTTTCGGACGGGCTCTCACGAGACAAGAACCCGAACCATCCACAGCACCTGACGAACCCAGCTAGGAAACTTGTCCCCGAGGATGTACTTACGGTGTCTGATGGACACGGAGGCTGTAATACGTGTGAGGCGATTCATTCGGTGCCTTGATCTCATTCATGGGAGCATTATCCTTCATCTGATTAGATGGACACCTAAGTGGAATTGATTATGCTACCGTCGTTTGCTTTTCTTAACCCCTTGAGCAAGACGGTATTACCCTTGAGCGCAACGGCGCGAAGGTAAGACCTTTAAGCACGATGGTCCCACCTCTCGGGCACTGGCAGCCAATTACATGGAATTCCTCTCACTTCTACTCATTATGTTCATCACCTTGTTGTGCCTCTCGCTTCTACCTATGGTGCTAGTCCACACGATGTGCCTCCTACTCTTGCCCACTGAGGTGGTCATCCAACGCTCTGCCTCCTACTCTTGCCCGCTGAGGTGGTCATCCAACGCTCTGCCCACATCTGAGAGTAAACCAACCATGGCGATCTCTTTCCACTTTTACCCACTAAGTAATCCAAATGGAGTTCCCTTTTACTCATACAGAAGGTCTCATAAAGCTCCCCTTTTAACCACACGTAGGTCGTAAAGCTCCCCCCATTTTCGTCCACTAAACAATCGTAATATTTCTCCCACTTCTACCCATGAACTAAACATAGAGCTCCTCCCACTTTTATCCTATAATCCAATCAGGAAGCTCCTCCTATTACTCACTCACAAAGCCCCTCCCACTTTTATCCTATAAGTCAATCAGGAAACTCCTCACATCATTTACTCATAAAGCCCCTCCCATTTTTATCCTGTGAGTCAATCAGGAAACTCTTCACATTACTCGCTCATAAAGCCCGTCCCATTTATATCCTATTGACCAATCATGAATCTCCCCGCACAGATCACAAGCGAAGCCCCTCCCGCATCCAAACATAAGTAAAACATCTTGATGCTCCTCCCTTTTCTTAATGTAAACAAATCATGATGCCTCTCCCTATTCTGCCCAGGAACAAATCACATGAGCTCATCAGGGGGTGAAACACGGGCCAAGAAGGACTTTGGCAGTTGAGCGTCATTACAGACACGAGTTGAGCATTGCCATCTTTAGGAGCGACATCAATTGTGGATCTGTTCGCTGGTTACACCTGCCACCAGAATTGTGGTCTTCTGTCAATCTCGCGTTTTTTCCCCAGCTTATGTATCCTTCTTAGGGTCGCCTTCCGATACAGAGGAGCTCAGCAGACGCAAAGACAGACATGAGGAAGACACTGCACGTAATCTCATTGAGCCACCAGCTGTTGTGTGTCGTCTTGATTTCATGGCGGTTGCGCGCGTCGCATCTTTTCCTCCAGTGTGAACAAAAACATCCTCATTATACAGCCAAAACATACACCTACCTAGATAAAGTGTTCGTCAAATCTGGAGAAAAGAAATGAAATAAAAGGCAATGAAGAGGTGTTCTCCTTTCAGCGATATCAAAATCAACACAACTAACTTAGCGTAACAGGCTATGACGATTTCACGATTCTCGTAAAAGATCAAGAATATTGGAGAGGCACGTACATCTGATCAAGACGACTCTGAACAGGTTCAAAGGAACGATTAGAATCCATTTCATCGGCCGAAGGGGAAAAACAAAAACAAAAGAGCCTCAAACAGAGGCAAACCAGAATCAATATACAAACAGCAAAGTTTAGAAAATAAAAAGTCAACACGAATACCAAAGAGGAAAGGTGCCGTGTGTGACGCTCTGCCCCGTCCTTCCTGGGCAAGACTGGACGGCTGGGATGTGCTGGAGGTGCAGGATTGAAGCAGGTGTTGGCCCGGGGTTGTTGAAGCCCTCCCGGACAACGTCATCATTCCTAATGACTTGAGGCTTGAACGCCATAACACCGGAGAATGCTTTAGCTACGCATCGTAAGCATAATATATATATATATATATATATATATATATATATATATATATATATATATATTTCAATTTTACCCATATTAATCGAGAATTTACTTTCTTACATTCTATCACATACTCCCACAACTCCTGTTTCAGGAGTATTGCTACTCCTTCCCTTGCTCTTGTCCTCTCACTAACCCCTGACTTCACTCCCCAGACATTTCCAAACCACTCTTCCCCTTTACCCTTGAGCTTCGTTTCACTCAGAGCCAAAACATCCAGGTTCCTTTCCTCAAACATACTACCTATCTCTCCTTTTTTCACATCTTGGTTACATCCACACACATTTAGGCACCCCACTCTGAGCCTTCGAGGAGGATGATCACTCCCCGCGTGACTCCTTCTTCTGTTTCCCATTTTAGAAAGTTAATACAAGGAGGGGAGGTGGGTGATTATTGGTGCATATGCACCTGGGCATGAGAAGAAAGATCATGAGAGGCAAGTGTTTTGGGAGCAGCTAAATGAGTGTGTTAGCGGTTTTGATGCACGAGACCGGGTTATAGTGATGGGTGATTTGAATGCAAAGGTGAGTAATGTGGCAGTTGAGGGAATAATTGGTATGCATGGGGTGTTCAGTGTTGTAAATGGAAATGGTGAAGAGCTTGTAGATTTATGTGCTGAAAAAGGACTGATGATTGGGAATACCTGGTTTAAAAAGCGAGATATACATAAGTATACTTATGTAAGTAGGAGAGATGGCCAGAGAGCGTTATTGGATTACGTGTTAATTGACAGGCGTGCGAAAGAGAGACTTTTGGATGTTAATGTGCTGAGAGGTGCAACTGGAGGGATGTCTGATCATTATCTTGTGGAGGCTAAGGTGAAGATTAGTATGGGTTTTCAGAAAAGAGGAGTGAATGTTGGGGTGAAGAAGGTGGTGAGAGTAAGTGAGCTTGGGAAGGAGACCTGTGTGGGGAAGTACCAGGAGAGACTGTGTACAGAATGGAAAAAGGTGAGAACAATGGAAGTAAGGGGAGTCGGGGAGGAATGGGATGTATTTAGGGAATCAGTGATGGATTGCGCAAAAGATGCTTGTGGCATGAGAAGAGTGGGAGGTGGGCTGTTTAGAAAGGGTAGTGTGTGGTGGGATGAAGAAGTAAGAGTATTAGTGAAAGAGAAGAGAGAGGCATTTGGACGATTTTTGCAGGGAAAAAATGCAATTGAGTGGGAGAAGTATAAAAGAAAGAGACAGGAGGTCAAGAGAAAGGTGCAAGAGGTGAAAAAAAGGGCAAATGAGAGTTGGGGTGAGAGACTATCAGTAAATTTTAGGGAGAATAAAAAGATGTTCTGGAAGGAGGTAAATAGGGTGCGTAAGACAAGGGAGCAAATGGGAACTTCAGTGAAGGGCGTAAATGGGGAGGTGATAACAAGTAGCGGTGATGTGAGAAGGAGATGGAATGAGTATTTTGAAGGTTTGTTGAATGTGTCTGATGACAGAGTGGCAGATATAGGGTGTTTTGGTCGAGGTGGTGTGCAAAGTGAGAGGGTTAGGGAAAATGATTTGGTAAACAGAGAAGAGGTAGTAAAAGCTTTGCGGAAGATGAAAGCCGGCAAGGCAGCAGGTTTGGATGGTATTGCAGTGGAATTTATTAAGAAAGGGGGTGACTGTATTGTTGACTGGTTGGTAAGGTTATTTAATGTATGTATGACTCATGGTGAGGTGCCTGAGGATTGGCGGAATGCGTGCATAGTGCCATTGTACAAAGGCAAAGGGGATAAGAGTGAGTGCTCAAATTACAGAGGTATAAGTTTGTTGAGTATTCCTGGTAAATTATATGGGAGGGTATTGATTGAGAGGGTGAAGGCATGTACAGAGCATCAGATTGGGGAAGAGCAGTGCGGTTTCAGAAGTGGTAGAGGATGTGTGGATCAGGTGTTTGCTTTGAAGAATGTATGTGAGAAATACTTAGAAAAGCAAAGGGATTTGTATGTAGCATTTATGGATCTGGAGAAGGCATATGATAGAGTTGATAGAGATGCTCTGTGGAAGGTATTAAGAATATATGGTGTGGGAGGCAAGTTGTTAGAAGCAGTGAAAAGTTTTTATCGAGGATGTAAGGCATGTGTACGTGTAGGAAGAGAGGAAAGTGATTGGTTCTCAGTGAATGTAGGTTTGCGGCAGGGGTGTGTGATGTCTCCATGGTTGTTTAATTTGTTTATGGATGGGGTTGTAAAGGAGGTAAATGCAAGAGTCCTGGAAAGAGGGGCAAGTATGAAGTCTGTTGGGGATGAGAGAGCTTGGGAAGTGAGTCAATTGTTGTTCGCTGATGATACAGCGCTGGTGGCTGATTCATGTGAGAAACTGCAGAAGCTGGTGACTGAGTTTGGTAAAGTGTGTGGAAGAAGAAAGTTGAGAGTAAATGTGAATAAGAGCAAGGTTATTAGGTACAGTAGGGGTGAGGGTCAAGTCAATTGGGAGGTGAGTTTGAATGGAGAAAAACTGGAGGAAGTGAAGTGTTTTAGATATCTGGGAGTGGATCTGTCAGCGGATGGAACCATGGAAGCGGAAGTGGATCATAGGGTGGGGGAGGGGGCGAAAATTTTGGGAGCCTTGAAAAATGTGTGGAAGTCGAGAACATTATCTCGGAAAGCAAAAATGGGTATGT
The DNA here is from genome assembly GCF_036320965.1 of Panulirus ornatus. Classification (NCBI taxonomy): domain Eukaryota; kingdom Metazoa; phylum Arthropoda; class Malacostraca; order Decapoda; family Palinuridae; genus Panulirus; species Panulirus ornatus. Next base: position 33,619,071 of record NC_092278.1, read on the forward strand.
TTGAGGGAATAGTGGTACCAACAATGCTGTATGGTTGCGAGGCGTGGGCTATGGATAGAGATGTGCGCAGGAGGATGGATGTGCTGGAAATGAGATGTTTGAGGACAATGTGTGGTGTGAGGTGGTTTGAGCGAGTAAGTAACGTAAGGGTAAGAGAGATGTGTGGAAATAAAAAGAGCGTGGTTGAGAGAGCAGAAGAGGGTGTTTTGAAATGGTTTGGGCACATGGAGAGAATGAGTGAGGAGAGATTGACCAAGAGGATATATGTGTCGGAGGTGGAGGGAACGAGGAGAAGAGGGAGACCAAATTGGAGGTGGAAAGATGGAGTGAAAAAGATTTTGTGTGATCGGGGCCTGAACATGCAGGAGGGTGAAAGGAGGGCAAGAAATAGAGTGAATTGGAGTCATGTGGTATACAGGGGTTGACGTGCTGTCAGTGGATTGAAGCAAGGCATGTGAAGCGTCTGGGGTAAACCATGGAAAGCTGTGTAGGTATGTATATTTGCGTGTGTGGACGTGTGTATGTACATGTGTATGGGGGGGGGGGGGCCATTTCTTTCGTCTGTTTCCTTGCGCTACCTCGCAAACGCGGGAGACAGCGACAAAGTATAAAAAAAAAAAAAAAAAAAAAAAAAAAAAATATATATATATATATATATATATATATTTTTTTTTTTTTTTTGCTTCGTCGCTGTCTCCCGCGTTTGCGAGGTAGCGCAAGGAAACAGACGAAAGAAATGGCCCAACCCACCCCCATACACATGTATATACATACACGTCCACACACGCAAATATACATACCTACACAGCATTCCATGGTTTACCCCAGACGCTTCACATGCGCTGATTCAATCCACTGACACCACGTGAACCCCGGTATATCACATCGATCCAATTCGCTCTATTCCTTGCCCTCCTTTCACCCTCCTGCATGTTCAGGCCCCGATCACACAAAATCTTTTTCACTCCATCTTTCCACCTCCAATTTGGTCTCCCTCTTCTCCTCGTTCCCTCCACCTCCGACACATATATCCTCTTGGTCAATCTTTCCTCACTCATTCTCTCCATGTGCCCAAACCATTTCAAAACACCCTCTTCTGCTCTCTCAACCACGCTTTTTTTTATTTCCACACATCTCTCTTACCCTTACGTTACTTACTCGATCAAACCACCTCACACCACACATTGTCCTCAAACATCTCATTTCCAGCACATCTACCCTCCTGCGCACAGCTCTATCCATAGCCCACGCCTCGCAACCATACAACATTGTTGGAACCACTATTCCTTCAAACATACCCATTTTTGCTTTCCGAGATAATGTTCTCGACTTCCGCACATTCTTCAAGGCTCCCAGGATTTTCGCTCCCTCCCCCACCCTATGATCCACTTCCGCTTCCATGGTTCCATCCGCTGCCAGATCCACTCCCAGATATCTAAAACACTTCACTTCCTCCAGTTTTTCTCCATTCAAACTTACCTCCCAACTGACTTGACCCTCAACCCTACTGTACCTAATAACCTTGCTCTTATTCACATTTACTCTTAACTTTCTTCTTTCACACACTTTACCAAACTCAGTCACCAGCTTCTGCAGTTTCTCACATGAATCAGCCACCAGCGCTGTATCATCAGCGAACAACAACTGACTCACTTCCCAAGCTCTCTCATCCACAACAGAGTTCATACTTGCCCCTCTTTCCAAAACTCTTGCATTCACCTCCCTAACAACCCCATCCATAAACAAATTAAACAACCATGGAGACATCACACACCCCTGCCGCAAACCTACATTCACTGAGAACCAATCACTTTCCTCTCTTCCTACACGTACACATGCCTTACATCCTCGATAAAAACTTTTCACTGCTTCTAACAACTTGCCTCCCACACCATATATTCTTAATACCTTCCACAGAGCATCTCTATCAACTCTATCATATGCCTTCTCCAGATCCATAAATGCTACATACAAATCCATTTGCTTTTCTAAGTATTTGTCACATACATTCTTCAAAGCAAACACCTGATCCACACTTCCTCTACCACTTCTGAAACCACACTGCTCTTCCCCAATCTGATGCTCTGTACATGCCTTCACCCTCTCAATCAATACCCTCCCATATAATTTACCAGGAATACTCAACAAACTTATGCCTCTGAAATTTGAGCACTCACTCTTATCCCCTTTGCCTTTGTACAATGGCACTATGCACGCATTCCGCCAATCCTCAGGCACCTCACCATGAGTCATACATACATTAAATAACCTTACCAACCAGTCAATAATAATACAGTCACCCCCTTTTTTAATAAATTCCACTGCACTACCATCCAAACCTGCTGCCTTGCCGGCTTTCATCTTCCGCAAAGCTTTTACTACCTCTTCTCTGTTTACCAAATCATTTTCCCTAACCCTCTCACTTTGCACACCACCTCGACCACAACACCCTATATCTGCCACTCTATCATCAAACACATTTAACAAACCTTCAAAATACTCACTCCATCAGCTTCTCACATCATCACTACTTGTTATCACCTCCCCATTTGCGCCCTTCACTGAAGTTCCCATTTGCTCCCTTGTCTTACGCACTTTATTTGTATATATATATATATATATATATATATATATATATATATATATATATATATATATATATATATATATATATATATATATATATATGTATATATATATATATATATATATATATATATATATATATATATATATATTATCCCTGGGGATAGGGGATTAAGAGTACTTCCCACGTATTCCCTGCGTGTCGTAGAAGGCGACTAAAAGGGGAGGGAGCGGGGGGCTGGAAATCCTCCCCTCTCGGTTTTTTTTTAATTTTCCAAAAGAAGGAACAGAGAATTGGGCCAGGTGAGGGTATTCCCTCAAAGGCCCAGTCCTCTGTTCTTAACGCTACCTCGCTAATGCGGGAAATGGCGAATAGTTTGAAAGAAAAGAAAGAAAGATATATATATATATATATATATATATATATATATATATATATATATATATATATATATATATATATATATATATATCAATACCCTCCCATATAATATATATATATATATATATATATATATATATTCCTATGAGTCCACGGGGAAAATGAAACACGATAAGTTCCCAAGTGCACTCTCGTGTAATAATCACATCATCAGGGGAGACACAAGAGAGAAATATAACAGTCAGTTAATATACATCGAAGAGACGAAGCTAGGACGCCATTTGGTAAACATGTGGACAATCACATGTTTATAACAGAACGTGCATTGAGACTAAAGAGCAGGCGACGGGAGCCCGATGGGTAAGCCATCAAGAGGAGGTCATGTCAGAGGTGTCCCATGTCAGAACGTAGCGACACGGTAGGTTCCCAGACGAGCCGGTCTTCGCAGCCAGCAACCAGGGGGAACATTCTGCCAGGTTCACCGGCAAGCACGGAGGCGACCACAGTCCCTCCTGACAGCTGCCTCGTCTAATTTAGGACGAAAACTGGTATTTGATTACGATCGGATAGAGCCAGTTCTTTCTTCTTGTTTCCAAAGCAGCCGGTAGCCTAGGTAAAGTACTCTCTCTCTCTCTCTCTCTCTCTCTCTCTCTCTCTCTCTCTCTCTCTCTCTCTCTCTCTCTCTCTCTCTCTCTCTCTCTCTCTCTCTCTCTCTCTCTCTCTCTCTCTCTCTCCTTGAATATTGACGGTGGCTCTCTAATGTGTGTGTGTGTGTGTGTGTGTGTGTGTGTGTGTGTGTGTGTGTGTGTGTGTGTGATTACCATTTGTGTGTTACTGGGAGAGAATCTTACACTCGTGTTGCCCTCTCATAACCTGATATATATATATATATATATATATATATATATATATATATATATATATATATATATATATATATATATATATATGGGTATGTTTGAAGGAATAGTGGTTCCAACAATGTTGTATGGTTGCGAGGCGTTGGCTATGGATAGAGTTGTGCGCAGGAGGGTGGATGTGCTGGAAATGAGATGTTTGAGGACAATATGTGGTGTGAGGTGGTTTGATCGAGTAAGTAACGTAAGGGTAAGAGAGATGTGTGGAAATAAAAAGAGCGTGGTTGAGAGAGCAGAAGAGGGTGTTTTGAAATGGTTTGGGCACATGGAGAGAATGAGTGAGGAAAGATTGACCAAGAGGATATATGTGTGTCGGAGGTGGAGGGAACGAGGAGAAGTGGGAGACCAAATTGGAGGTGGAAAGATGGAGTGAAAAAGATTTTGAGTGATCGGGGCCTGAACATGCAGGAGGGTGAAAGGCGGGCAAGGAATAGAGTGAATTGGATCGATGTGGTATACCGGGGTCGACGTGCTGTCAGTGGATTGAACCAGGGCATGTGAAGCGTCTGGTGTAAACCATGGAAAGTTGTGTGGGGCCTGGATGTGGAAAGGGAGCTGTGGTTTCGGGCATTATTACATGACAGCTAGAGACTGAGTGTGAACGAATGGGGCCTTTGTTGTCTTTTCCTAGCGCTACCTCGCACACATTAGGAGGGAGGGGGATGTTATTCCATGTGTGGCGAGGTGGCGATGGGAATAGATAAAGGCAGACAGTATGAATTATGTACATGTGTATATATGTATATGTCTATGTGTGTATATATATGTGTACATTGAGATGTATAGGTATGTATATTTGCGTGTGTGGACGTGTATGTATATACATGTGTATGTGGGTGGGTTGAGCCATTTCTTTCGTCTGTTTCCTTGCGCTGCCTCGCAAACGCGGGAGACAGCGACAAAGCAAAATGAAAATGATGATGATGATATATATATATATATATATATATATATATATATATATATATATATATATATATTATCCCTGGGGATAGGGGAGAAAGAATACTTCCCATGTATTCCCTGCGTGTCGTAGAAGGTGACTAAAAGGGAAGGGAGCGGGGGGCTGGAAATCCTCTCCTCGTTTTTTTTTTTTTTTTTTTTTTTTTTTTCAAAAGAAGGAACAGAGAAGGGGGCCAGGTGAGGATATTCCCTCAAAGGCCCAGTTCTCTGTTCTTAACGCTACCTCGCTAACGCGGGAAATGGCAAATAGTATGAAAAAAAAACTATATATATACCCAAGCCTAAACCAGGTATCCATTCATCGACCAGCCCCAAGGAGAAAATAAACACCTTGAGCACACTGGCGAATGCTTTCTGGCAACTCAGACACACACACACACAAAAAAAAAAAACAACAACAACAACAGCAACAACCCGGCCATCTCTTTTTGTCTAAGAGAGAGTTTCTCTCTCTCTCTCTCTCTCTCTCTCTCTCTCTCTCTCTCTCTCTCTCTCTCTCTCTCTCTCTCTCTCTCTCTCTCTCTCTCTCTCTCTCTCAGAAGTCGAACGGGTTCTTTAAACACTGAATGTCTGTGACCCTGGAACCCGTGCTGCCTCTCTCACTTGGCTAATTTCACCTCTGCATGAGAGTCATCCATTTGCTTATGATTAGAATGTGTTCCAGTTAGTTCGCCCCTGACCACACTAGCCAGGGGAACTGGTTTGCAGTGAAGCGACTTTTCCGGGTCTTATGTGCATATATATATATATATATATATATATATATATATATATATATATATATATATATATATATATATATATATATATATATATATATATATATATATATATCCATACTATTCGCCATTTCCCGCATTAGCGAGGTAGCATTTAGAACATAGGACTGAGCCTTTGAAGTGATATCCTCACTTGGCTGCCTTCTCTGTTTCTTCTTTTGGGAAATTAAAAACGAGAAGAGAGGATTTCCAGCCCCTCGCTTCCTCCCCATTTAGTTGCCTTCTACGACACGCAGGGAATACTTGGGAGGTATTCTTTCCCCCTAATCCCCAGGGATAATATATATATATATATATATATATATATATATATATATATATATATATATATATATATATATATATATATATATATATATATATATATATATATATATATATGTATATATATATATATATATATATATATATATATATATATATATATAAAATACTTTGTCGCTGTCTCCCGCGTTAGCGAGGTAGCGCAAGGAAACAGACGAAAGAATTGCCCAACTCACCCACATACACATGCATATACATAAACACTCACACGCGCACATATATATGCCTATACAATTCAACGTACACATACATATAGACAGACATATACACATATATGCACATGAACGTATCCATACTTGCTGCCTTCATCCATTTATTTCGCCACCTTGCTACACATGAAAATCAGCACCCCTCCCATCCACGCACGCGCGCGCGCTCGAGATATCGCTAGGCAAAGACAGCAAAGGCTACATTCGTTCACACTCAGTGTCTAGCTCCCTTTCCACATCTAGACACCACAAAACTTTCCATGGTTTACTCCAGACGCTTCACACTCCCTGGTTCAATCTATTGACAGCACGTCCACCCCGGTATACCACATCGTTCCAATTCACTCTATTCCTTGCACGCCTTTCACCCTCCGGTATGTTCAGGCCCCGTTCGCTCAAAATCTTTTTCACCCCATCCTTCCACCTCCAATTTGGTCTCCCACTTCTCCTCGTTCCCTCCACTTCTGACACATATATCCTCTTTGTCAATCTTTCCTCACTCATTCTCTCCCTGTGACCAAACCATTTCAATACAACCTCTTCTGCTCTCTCAACCACACTCTTTTTATTACCACACATCTCTCTTACCCTTTCATTACTTATTGATCAAACCCCCTCACACCACGTTGTCCTCAAACATTTTATTTCCAATACATCTAGCCTCCTCTGCACAACCCTACCTATAGCCAATACCTCGCAACCATATAACATTGTTGGAACCACTATTCCTTCAAACATACCCATTTTTGCTCTTCGAGATAACGTTCTCGCCTGCCACACATTCTTCAACGCTCCCAGAACCTTCGCCTCCTCCCCCACCCTTGACTCACTTCCGCGTCCATGGTTCCATCCGCTGATAAAACCTCTCCCAGATATCTAAAACACTTCATTTCCTCCAGTTTTTCTCCATTCAAACTTACCTCCCAATTAATTTGTCCCTCAACCCTACTGAACCCTATAACCTTCCTCTTATTCACATGTACTCTCAGCTTTCTTCTTTCACACACTTTACCAAACTCAGTCACCAACTTCTGCACTTTCTCACCTGGATCAGCCACCAGTGCTGATCAGTGACAACAACTGACTTACTTCCCAAGCCCTCTCATCCACAACAGCCTGCATACTTGCCCCTCTCTCCAAAACTCTTGCATTCGCCTCCCTAACAACTCCATCCATAGACAACTTAAACCATGGAGACATCACGCACCTCTGCCGCAAACCGACATTCGCTGGGAACCAATCACTTTCCTCTCTGTCTACTCGTACACATGCCTTACATCCTCGATAAAAACTTTTCACTGCTTCTGGCAACTTCCTGCCGCACTATATACTCTTAATTTCTTCCACAAAGCATCTCTATCAACTCTGTCATATGCCTTCTCCAGATCTATAAATGCTACATTCAGTTCCACCTGTTTTTCTAAGTACGTCTCATACATTTTTTAAAGCAAACACCTGATCCACACATCGTCTACCACTTCTGAAACCACACTGCTCTTCCCCAATCTGATGCTCCGTACATGCCTTTACCCTCTCAATCAATACCCTCCCATATAATTTCCCAGGAATACTCTGTAATTTGAACGCTCACCTCTATCCCCTTTGCCTTTGTACAATGGCACTTTACATGCAATCCGCCAATCCTCAGGCACTTCACCATGAACCATATATATATTGAATATCCTTACCAACCAGTGAACGACACAGTCACCCCTTTTTTTGATAAATTCCACTGCAATACCATGCAAATCCACCGCCTTGCAGGCTTTCATCTTCCGCAAAGCTTTTACTGCCTCTTTGTTTACCAAACCATTCTCCCTGACCGTCTCACTTCGCACACCACCTCGACCAAAACACTCTATATCTGCCACTAGAACATCAAACACATTCAACAAACCTTCAAAATATTCACTGCATCCCCCTCCCACTTCACCACTACTTGTTATTTCCTCCCCATTTGCCTCTTTCACCGATGTTCCCATTTGTTCTGTTGTCTTACGTACTTTATATACCTCCTTCCAAAACATCTTTTTATTCTCCCTAAAATCTAATAATATTTCTCGCCCTAACTCTCATATATATGTGTATATATATATATATATATATATATATATATATATATATATATATATATATATATATATGTATATATATATATATATATAAATATATATATATATATATATATATATATATATATATATATTTATATATATATATATATATATATATATATATATATATATATATATATATATATATATATATATATATATATATATATATATATATATATATGGCATGTGTACGAGTAGGAAGAGAGGAAAGTGATTGGTTCTCAGGGAATGTTGGTTTGCGGCAGGGTTGCGCGATGTTTCCATGGTTGTTTAATTTGTTTATGGATGGAGTTGTTAGAGAGGTGAATGCAAGAGTTTTACAGAGAGGGGCAAGTATGCAGACTGTTGTGGATGAAAGGGTTTGGGAAGTGAGTCAGTTTTTGTTCGCTGATGATACAGCGCTGGTGGCTGATTCGGATGAGAAACTGCAGAAGCGGGTAACTGAGTTTGGTAAAGTATGTGAAAGAACGAAGCTGAGATTAGATGTGAATAAGAGCAAGGTTAACAGGTACAGTAGAGTTGAGGGACAAGTCAATTGGGAGGTAAATTTGAATGGAGAAAACTGGAGGAAGGGAAGTGTTTTAGATATCTGGGAGTTTATTTGGCAACGGATGGAACCATGGAAGCGGAAGTGAGTCGCAGGGTGGGTGAAGGGGCGAAAGTTCTGGGAGCGTTGAAAAATGTGTAGAAGGCGAGAACATTATCTCGAACGGAAAAATGGGTATGTTTGAAGGAATAGTGGTTCCAACAATGTTATATGGTTGCGAGGCGTGGGCTATAGATAGAGTTGTGCGCATGACGGTAGATGTGCTGGAAATGAGATGTTTGAGGACAGTATGTGGTGTGAGGTGGTTTGATCAAGTAAGTAATGAAAGGGTAAGAGAGATGTGTGGAAATAAAAAGAGCGTGGTTGAGAGAGCACAAGAGGGTGTTTTGTAAAGGTTTGGTCACATGGAGAGAATGAGTGGGGAAAGATTGACCAAGAGGATATATGCGTCGGAGGTAGAGGGAACGAGGAGAAGTGGGAGACCAAATTGGAGGTGGAAAGATGGAGTGAAAAAGATTTTGAGTGATCAGGGCCTGAACATGCAGGAGGGTGAAAGGCGTGCAAGGAATAGATTGAATTGGAATGATGTGGTATACCGGGGTCGACGTGCTGTCAATGGATTGAACCAGGGCATGTGAATCGTCTGGGGTAAACCGTGGAAAGTCTTGTGGGGCCTGGATGTGGAAAGGGAGCCGTGGTTTCGGTGTATTATACATGGCAGCTAGAGACTGAGTGTGAACGAATGTGGCCTTATCGTCTTCCTAGCGCTACCTCGCGCGCTTGCGGGGGGAAGGTTTTGTCATTTCATGTGTAGCTGGGTGGCGATTGGAATTGATGAAGGCAGCAAGTATGAATTGTGTGCATGTGTATATATGTATATGTCTGTGTATGTATATATATATGTATACGTTGAAATGTATGGGTATGTATGTGTGCATATGTGGACATGTATGTATATACTTGTGTATGTGGGTGGGCTGGGCCATTCTTTCGTCTGTTTCCTTGCGCTACCTCGCTAACGCGGAAGATTGCGACAAAGTGAAATAAATAATTAAATGAAATATATATATATATATATATATATATATATATATATATATATATATATATATATATATATATATATATATATATATATATATATATATATATATATATACAGATCAGTCTGTGAAAACCTGCCATTACCCAGAAAAGAAAAAGAATGCTTACTCATTTTTTTGTTACACAAAAACATCTTTACCTCAGACAAATGCACTAATAGAACCAAGTGGGAAGTAACGACAAATAGACACAGCTGATCCCAGTCTCATGATCATGACTGTTTACACGTGAGAACAAAACTGTCATAATAAGTTATCCAGGAGATGAATTACCCTCCAGCTCACGCGTGGAGGAAGGATGAGATGGCCTCACGGGACGGGAAGACCCTGAGTTAACGCGCTGATCAGAGTGTAAAAGTTGTGAAAAGGTGAGGCACTTACCCTGCAGTAAGGTCTTGGGAGTAGGTAATTGGCTGACATTGTAGTCTGGGTAAGCTATCAGGCAGTACAGACTCCTCTCAAGAGTATAACCCTTACGGAAAGGCTCAGTTATATGGCGACCCTCCTAACCTTCAGGAGTTAGATACTAACCTGTGGTAAAAGGTCTCATGACCCAGGGGCTCCGTCAGGCGATAGGTCTTGGGCGTTGAGGGCATGGGATCAGTTCCAGTACCAACCTGTGGTGAGGGCAGGCGACAGGTCTGGGGCGTTAAGACTCAGGACGGAGGAACAGTTCCAGTACCAACCTGTGGTGAGGTCAGGAGACAGATCTTGGGCGTTGTGGACGGAGGAACAGTTCCAGTACCAACCTGTGGTGAGGTCAGGAGACAGATCTTGGGCGTTGAGAACAGAGGAACAGTTCCAGTACCAACCTGTGGTGAGGTCAGAAGACAGATCTGGGGCGTTGTGGACGGAGGAACAGTTCCAGTACCAACCTGTGGTGAGGTCAGGAGACAGATCTTGGGACGTTGTGGACAGAGGAACAGTTCCAGTACCAACCTGTGGTGAGGTCAGGAGACAGATCTTGGGCGTTGTGGACAGAGGAACAGTTCCAGTACCAACCTGTGGTGAGGTCAGGAGACAGGTCTGGGGCGTTGTGGACGGAGGAACAGTTCCAGTACCAACCTGTGGTGAGGTCAGAAGACAGATCTTGGGACGTTGTGGACAGAGGAACAGTTCCAGTACCAACCTGTGGTGAGGTCAGGAGACAGGTCTGGGGCGTTGTGGACAGAGGAACAGTTCCAGTACCAACCTGTGGTGAGGGCAGGCGACAGGTCTGGGGCGTTAAGACTCAGGACGGAGGAACAGTTCCAGTACCAACCTGTGGTGAGGTCAGGAGACAGATCTTGGGACGTTGTGGACAGAGGAACAGTTCCAGTACCAACCTGTGGTGAGGTCAGGAGACAGATCTTGGGCGTTGTGGACAGAGGAACAGTTCCAGTACCAACCTGTGGTGAGGTCAGGAGACAGGTCTGGGGCGTTGTGGACGGAGGAACAGTTCCAGTACCAACCTGTGGTGAGGTCAGAAGACAGATCTTGGGACGTTGTGGACAGAGGAACAGTTCCAGTACCAACCTGTGGTGAGGTCAGGAGACAGGTCTGGGGCGTTGTGGACAGAGGAACAGTTCCAGTACCAACCTGTGGTGAGGTCAGGAGACAGATCTGGGGCGTTGTGGACGGAGGAACAGTTCCAGTACCAACCTGTGGTGAGGTCAGGAGACAGGTCTGGAACGTTATGGACAGAGGAACAGTTCCAGTACCAACCTGTGGTGAGGTCAGGAGACAGGTCTGGGGCGTTGTGGACGGAGGAACAGTTCCAGTACCAACCTATGGTGAGGCCAGAAGACAGATCTTGGGCGTTGTGGACGGAGGAACAGTTCCAGTACCAACCTGTGGTGAGGTCAGGAGACAGGTCTGGGGCGTTGAGAACAGAGGAACAGTTCCAGCGCCTGGTCTGGAACATCCTCTGGCAGGTGGTGACGGTGGTGACGGCAGCGTGTTGCACGTGGGGCATCACCTCCACTTGCTTCTTGCAGGTACGGGTCTGGCTGCGTGTGAAACCGTAGACTCGGCGGGCGTTCTTGCAGCTGCGCGAGTGACCCCAGCGCTCGTATCCACCTCGGTTTAGCGACCTGAGGGAACAAACCACATATCTGGTCTCAAACATGGCCACACCAACACTAATTCAAACAGCTTAACTGTTCTCTAAAACTAGGGTAAAAGATATCAAAAATCAATCCCTAAAATTCTTTAAAAAGTAGACGTAAAACAAATGTCTAGCTGCAAGAAAATAATGATACAATGATAATACATTAAATTGCCATCACTAAGGCGTGCTTATTAGTAATACACAGATAATCCCATAATGCCATATGGCAACAGTTACAAGCTGCAGGTAGAGCTCTTCATCTGTTACCTTATTCTATGATATAACACTTCTAGTCTTCCATGCAAGTCCATAGGGTTCCAGGCACAAGCGCCAACGAAAAGGAAGTTTGATATTACCTTAAATGTTTCCAGCGATTCTTCTCAGTTCTCCGTTAATAGGATGATTATATATATATATATATATATATATATATATATATATATATATATATATATATATATATATATATATATATATATATATATATATATATATATATTTTTTTTTTTTTTTTTAAACTATTCGCCATTTCCCGCGTTAGCAAGGTAGCGTTAAGAACAGAGGACTGGGCCTCTGAGGGAATATCCTTACCTGGCCTCGTTCTCTGTTCTTTCTTTTGGAAAATTAAAAAAAAAAAAAAACGAGAGGGGAGGATTTCCAGCCCCCCGCTCCCTCCCCTTTTAGTCGCCTTCTACGACACGCAGGGAATACGTGGGAAGTATTCTTTCTCTCCTATCCCCAGGGATATATATATATATATATATATATATATATATATATATATATATATATATATATATATATATATATATATATATATATATGTATATATATATATATATATATATACATATATATATATATATATATATATATATATATATATATATATATATATATATATATATATATATATATATATATGATTATTACCATTATCGTTATACTTAGTCGCTGTCTCCCGTGTTGGCGAGGTAGCGCAAGGACACAGACGAAAGAATGGCCCAACCCACTCACATACACATGTATATACATAAACGCCCACACACGCACATATACATACCTATACATTTCAACTTATACATACATATACATACACAGACTTATACATATATACACACGTACATATTTATACTTGCTACCTTCATCCATTCTTGTCGCCACCCCGCCATACATGAAATGGCAACCCCCCCCCCCACACCCCCCACCCCCACCCTTCCCACACGCGCGCGCGAAGTAGCGATAGGAAAAGAAAACAATGGCCACATTCGTTCACACTCAATCTCTATCTGTCATGTGCAATGCACCGAAACCACAGCTCCCTTTCCGCATCCAGGCCCCCACAAAACTTTCCATGGTTTACCCCAGACGCTTCACATGACCCTGGTTATATATAAGCTCAGAATTTGTGAAGGATATTTCGGAACGTATTCTTGCAGTCGCTCTCAACTACACTTGTTGACATGGCATTCAATACTTCAACAATCGTATGAAAGGAAAACATAATATCGGGTTTTCTAGCTCGTGGGAAAACCACCAACCTATGAATTTGTTTACAATACTCCATATCAGGTCAGTCAAATCCATGGTTGGAAGATGTTAAGGTCAAGGCCGTGGAAGCTATCGATAATACTGAGTACCTGCGTTTGACCATCTCCTGACCTTCCCTCTTCCTAGAGTACCTGCATTTGATCATTTCCTGACCTTCCCTCTTCCTAGAGTACCTGCATTTGACCATCTCCTGACCTTTCTCCTCTTCCTAGAGTACCTGCATTTGACCATCTCCTGACCTTCCCTCTTCCTAGAGTACCAGCGTTTGACCATCTCCTGACCTTCCCTCTTTCTAGAGTACCTACGTTTGACCCTCTCCTGACCTTTCCTCTTTCTAGAGTACCTGCATTTGATCATTTCCTGACCTTCCCTCTTCGTAGAGTACCTGCGTTTGACCATCACCTGACCTTCCCTCTTCCTAGAGTACCTGCATTTGATCATTTCCTGACCTTCCCTCTTCCTAGAGTACCTGCATTTGACCATCTCCTGACCTTTCTCCTCTTCCTAGAGTACCTGCATTTGACCATCTCCTGACCTTCCCTCTTCCTAGAGTACCAGCGTTTGACCATCTCCTGACCTTTCCTCTTTCTAGAGTACCTGCGTTTGACCATCTCCTGACCTTCCCTCTTCTAGAGTACCTGTGTTTGACCATCTCCTGACCTTCCCTCTTTCTAGAGTATCTGCGTTTGACCATCTCCTGACCTTACCCTCTTTCTAGAGTACCTACGTTTGACCCTCTCCTGACCTTTCCTCTTCCTAGAGTACCTGCATTTGATCCTTTCCTGACCTTCCTTGGTTCTATGGTAAGTTGAGGTCATGTAGTACTGGGTTTTCATAGGAATTATTTCTTAAGCCCAGGATCATCTTGGCAGCCCCGCCTCTGTGCTCTTTCTATTCCACGCAACGTCTTTTCATCAAGCACGACCACCAAGATCGAACACAACATTTAAGGTGAACAGTAAAAAGTGAGGATGATTACCCGGTAAATTAGGGTCATCGTTGGGTTGAGGCCCAGACTGGTGTTGGCCGGGACTGTGAGCCAGGTTACTGCATGGGGGTTTAGAAGTCTGCTCCAAAATCTTCGTCAGTTTTGAGTCAGGTCGACTGACATGCGCCTCCAACGCAGATGGAGAGTCATGTCAGTACCCTGGGTTTAACAAAGGGCGGCCCCTAGGGAGTTTTAGGTCAGACGAGTTACGCGTGGTAATTGACCTGGTAATTGACGTGGTAATTGACGTGGTTCTTTGGACGCTCCACATCGCGCTCGGCTTGTATCCCCGTCAGACATTTTCGATATCACTAGACCCTTTTTTGTGAGGCCCGTGGGATCTTGCGGGCTCCGGTACGTATTTTTTTGGGCGTGGAGACTTAGCGGCTACCACGGAAGGGTAGCACTTAAGTCTGAGGTGGCGCTCAAAAATAGCGTTATATGTAAGAGGCACCGCTATTAAGTGGCGCTCAAAAGAAAGCGTTATATGTAAGAGGCACCGCTATTAAGTGGCGCTCAAAAATAGCGTTATATGTAAGAGGCACCGCTATTAAGTGGCGCTCAAAAATAGTGTTATATGTAAGAGGCACCGCTGTTAAGTGGCCGCTCAAAAATAGCGTTACATGTAAGAGGCACTGCTATTATGTGGCGCTCAAAAATAGCGTTATATGTAAGAGACACCGCTATTAAGTGGCGCTCAAAAATAGCGCTATATCTAAGAGGCACCGCTATTAAGTGGCGCTCAAAACTAGCGTTATATCTAAGAGGCACCGCTATTAAGTGGCGCTCAAAAATAGCGTTATATATAAGAGGCACCGGTAGTTAAGCGGCGCTCAAGAATTGCGTTATATCTAAGAGGCACCGCTATTAAGTGGCGCTCAAAAATAGCGTTATATGTAAGAGGCACCGCTATTAAGTGGCGCTCACAAGATAGCGTTGTATGTAAGAGGCACCGCTATTAAGTGGCGCTCAAAAATAGCGTTATATGTAAGAGGCACCGCTATTAAGTGGCGCTCAAAAATAGCGTTATATGTAAGAGGCACCGCTATTAAGTGGCGCTCAAAAATAGCGTTATATGTAAGAGGCACCGCTATAAAGTGGCGCTCAAAAATAGCGTTATATGTAAGAGGCACCGCTATTAAGTGGCGCTCAAAAATAGCATTATATGTAAGAGGCACCGCTATTAAGTGGCGCTCAAAAATAGCGTTATATGTAAGAGGCACCGCTATAAGTGGCGCTCAAAAATAGCGTTATATGTAAGAGGCACCGCTATTAAGTGGCGCTCAAAAATAGCATTATATGTAAGAGGCACCGCTATTAAGTGGCGCTCAAAAATAGCATTATATGTAAGAGGCACCGCTATTAAGTGGCGCTCAAAAATAGCATTATATGTAAGAGGCACCGCTATTAAGTGGCGCTCAAAAATAGCGTTATATGTAAGAGGCACCGCTATTAAGTGGCGCTCAAAAATAGCGTTATATGTAAGAGGCACCGCTATTAAGTGGCGCTCAAAAATAGCGTTATATGTAAGAGGCACCGCTATTAAGTGGCGCTCAAAAATAGCGTTATATGTAAGAGGCACCGCTATTAAGTGGCGCTCAAAAATAGCGTTATATGTAAGAGGCACCGCTATTAAGTGGCGCTCAAAAATAGCATTATATGTAAGAGCACCGCTATTAAGTGGCGCTCAAAAATAGCATTATATGTAAGAGGCACCGCTATAAAGTGGCGCTCAAAAATAGCGTTATATGTAAGAGGCACCGCTATTAAGTGGCGCTCAAAAATAGCATTATATGTAAGAGGCACCGCTATTAAGTGGCGCTCAAAAATAGCATTATATGTAAGAGACACCGCTATTAAGTGGCGCCCAAAAATAGCATTATATGTAAGAGGCACCGCTATAAAGTGGCGCTCAAAAATAGCGTTATATGTAAGAGGCACCGCTATTAAGTGGCGCTCAAAAATAGCATTATATGTAAGAGGCACCGCTATTAAGTGGCGCTGAAAAATAGCAATATATGTAAGAGGCACCGCTATTAAGTGGCGCTGAAAAATAGCGTTACATGTAAGAGGCACCGCTATTAAGTGGCGCTGAAAAATAGCGTTACATGTAAGAGGCACCGCTATTAAGTGGCGCTGAAAAATAGCGTTACATGTAAGAGGCACCGCTATTAAGTGGCGCTGAAAAATAGCGTTACATGTAAGAGGCACCGCTATTAAGTGGCGCTGAAAAATAGCGTTACATGTAAGAGGTACCGCTCAGGAAATTTTGATTGGAGGGCACAGTCCTGGCCGTTAGCTTTGGCACCTGGCGCGGGACGCAACAACGTCTTTGCGATGGAACACGGCCGCTCACTTACTGTGGTTCCTGTTCGTCCATGCTTGGAATGGGCCTTTTGCGTGGTACCTGACATTCAATTTGGCGTGATAGGTGACCCGGGCACTTTGGCACGGTACCTTGCATGTGGTTACCTCGCTTGGTTGGTACCGGCTCCCCTTTCTGGTGCTCCTTCTCGTCGGCGTTGGGTTTTGGGGGGGGAGCAAGTCCCGCCGCTCAATCATCATTAAGCTGTCGAAACATCTCAAATTATGCGAGACGTCTCGGGCTCTTGTCTCACGGAGGGTCATGCCATGCGCCGCGCCCGAACTCCCTCAGTTCGACGACCAAAGCGGCCCGGCCCTTCACCCTACGTATGCGTCTGGAGGAGGATGTCCTTGTTCCTGTGGCGAAGGGTGATAGGAGAGAGAGAGAGAGAGAGAGAGAGAGAGAGAGAGAGAGAGAGAGAGAGAGAGAGAGAGAGAGAGAGAGAGAGAGAGTAAATACGGAGGGACAGAGAAGAGGAGACTTCGATCGTCCATGATGGGGTAACGTGATGTATGGTCGTAACTTTATTTGTAACAGAAACACGAAATGGTAAGGCGGAGGAACACTTCTCCACCCACCGCTCCCTCTGGCTCAACAGCGGAAAAATTTAAACGTTTGATGTGAAGCTAGGTCATGGAGTATGGAGGAAGTATACTGCCAGGGGAGTTATATAGGAATTTGTGTAGTTCCTTAGTCTAACCACAGAGGGCTTTTTCTGGGGATGAACTCGGGAACAGAAAAAGAAGCTGATTTTAGAGAGTGGTAACTTTGAATGATTTTTCGCCTTGAGACAGAACTGATAACAGATATCGTTGAAGTATTTCCCTACCCTTGATTTGAAGGAATTGATGATAGTTCGTCGAATAGACAACATCTGATGGTAGTTTATTCCTTTGTTCAACAACTTTGCAGCTGAAAACCTTTTTTGCTCTACTACAACTCTTTCATGTCATATTGTTATATCTCATCAGCGAAACTCTATCTCCTGTGATATGTTTTTTGTATCTTGTCAAATGTTTTTAGTATTCTGGAGAGAGAGAGAGAGAGAGAGAGAGAGAGAGAGAGAGAGAGAGAGAGAGAGAGAGAGAGAGAGAGAGAGAGAGAGAGAGAGAGAGAGAGAGAGAGAGAGAGAGAGAAATTGGAAAGGTGAAAATGTGGGAAAGGAATGGATACAGGAGGATGGGATGGCCACCAGGAAGACAGATGGAGAAGACAAGAGGGATAGATGGCATTTGGTAGGGGAATGGGACAGGAAAAAAAAGGAGGGAGGGAGGAAGGGAATGTAACGGGAGGGAGGGATGGAGGAAGGGAATGTAACGGGAGGGAGGGAAGTGGTCGGGTGCGACACATCTGATGGAGACTCCAGCATGGACGTCTACATACATATCGCCACTGACGCAGCAGCCCCCTACAACCAGCTCCCGGACGCAGCCCCCAACAACCAGCGCCCGGACCACACTCTTTCAGTGCAGTCAGAGACTGTCAGACTACTACGCACGTTCGAGAAAAAAGAGAAAAAGGATTTGAAACGAATTCACTCCACCGGAGCTTGGCAAGAGTCAAACCCAGTGACATAAACACAGAACGGAGCAGGAGAGGGCACCAGAAGAGCCCGCAGAATCCTGGCTCACACCCACATCCTATCACCACGAAGTTTGATGGAGAGATCATGGAACACCCTTGCTTCCCACTGCTTAGCTTGGTTTTGCCATTTTCTTTCTCTGGCCAACAAACAACGCCATTAGTATATAAACCCGCCTTCCCAGTACTGTTGCGGGGTACCAAATGCATCAAAATTAGAACACCCCCTCACGTCGTAGGAAATCCAACGCCTTATATACACACCTGTGTAATCCATGATCCCTTTTTCATTTCAGAACCGTCTGATCCCCTTTCCGACCCCTTTTCTTTCCTCCCCCCCCAAAAAAAATTAGAACACAACTCACACCGTAGAAAATCCAACACCATTTACACACCTGTGTAATCCATGATCCCTTTTTCCATTTCAGAACCGTCTGATCCCCTTTCCGATCCCTTTTCTTTCCTCCCCCCCCCCCAAAAAAAAATTAGAACACAACTCACACTGTAGAAAATCCAACGCCATATATACACACCTGTGTAATCCATGATCCTTTTTCCATTTCAGAACTGTCTGATCCCTTTCCGACCCCCTTTTCTTTCCTCCTCCTCCTCCACCCCATACCCACCTTCAGGGACCCACGTCGCATCAGCGTTAAGGTACTTAACGAGGTTAATATCCTGCTGGGGAGGTCCCCACTCGTCGAACCCACGGTACACAGAGGACATGTCGCATAATGAATGCTCTTGCCATGATTACACGATGGCGTACATGTCACCCCTCCGATCTCGGTCGCGTAACGAGACCGAGGATGGTTGAGCGTTAACAGCGTTAAGGTGTGGACAGCATCATGCCCCCAGAGGATCTAACGAGACGGGGGTGATGGTGAAGGGGGAAGAGGCATGTCGCAGCCGGGATGGTACAGACGAGACGAGGGACGGGGGAAGGATGGTTGTGTACGGCAGGAATTATGGCAGGTCCTTAACTTACGCCGATGTTCGTGGCGCCAATCGTCTTCAGGAGCGCCATGAACGACTCCATCACTAGGGTGGTAATGAGGAGGGAGATGTGACGACTGATCACGGATGACATGGCTCGCGGGAGTGAGAGTCTCCGATCTGGCTCGAGAGGTCGTGATTGGTGGTGGTGTTGGCGTTCTTGGTGTGTTGGAGAAGGTGGTGGTGGTGGTGGTGGATGTAGTGGATGGCGGTGTGGTACATGTGGAGGCAATAGTTGAGGACGTAGTGCTGTTATGGTGGTGGGAGGTGCCGCTGGGGTCCTGGTTGTGTGGTGGAGGAGTTGTTGCTGGAGTTCTGGCTCTGTGGTGGAGATATGGTTTGACGGTGGTGATGGTGCTGGTCGTAATGTGGTGGTGATTTGGTGATGGTGGAAATGGAGGACGTGGTGGTGCTCATGGTCCTGTGGATGTGGTAGCGGTAGTGCCAGTGGTGTGGTGGTGATGGTGGTGGTAGTGTAGTGCCAGTGGTGTGGTGCCGGTGGCGGCATACCGTTCGGAAATGATTCATTCCGGTTTAGATATCATCGGATACGGTTGTCACCAGGTGCTGTTGGCGAGTGGTGAGTTACTGCGGTACACACCCAACAGCAAATAATGTCCTTACAGTTTCGTGCGAGACATTATGACACAGCGGACGAACGACAATGACAAATGGCCCAGGGAGTGTCTTTGCCTCACATCGGCAGCCCAGCTTTCCTTAAACATTCGTTCTCAATGTACGTAAAACAAAGTATACAATGTACAGTATACAGCTTCCAGACAATTATAGTGCATCTTAGGTAAGTTCTCCTTCGAGTGCAATTGCTCCACAGAGCAGAGACCACAGAAGAAATGCGTCTCGCATTCACGTCTACCAACCCTCCCGAGGAAAACAGGAGTCGTGGTCTTTGTTTCGAAGTCGATCGCTCCCTGTGTAAAGGTACTTTATTGGTTGGGTGTACGTACTCGTTGCCAGTAGATGCCATAAGAAAGTCCCCCAATGCGCTGAGGGTGAGGATGCAGAGCACACATCACCAGGCGTTAATCGAATGGAATGGGGGGTCGATTTAAGAAAGGGGTTTGATTGTATCTCTGTGCGGGAGATTATTAACTGACAGCAGTTTTCATACGAAGTGGCTTTCGTAAGCAGCGGCAAACACACACACACACACACCGTCGGAAGTTGTGAATGCTTAGTACGAATCTCGTCTGTAGATCAGATGGTGTGGGTGGGGAGAGAGAGAGAGAGAGAGAGAGAGAGAGAGAGAGAGAGAGAGAGAGAGAGAGAGAGAGAGAGAGAGAGAGAGAGAGAGAGAGAGAGAGAGAGAGAGAGAGAGAGAGAGAGAGAGAGAGAGAGAGAGAGAGAGAGAGAGAGAGAGAGTGAGAATGGCCTTGATGACCGCGGAGGCAAACATGGCCTGTGGGTTATGCCTAAGAGGTTTTTCTGGCGCGTCCGTGCGTGCCGCCAGAGGGAGGAATTTACCAACTCCTCGCACTCTCACGACGATCGGATGGCGTTAGTTCGTTCTTGTCCGCCTTCTGTCTCTGACCCGACTGCCAGAGGAGGGGGGGTTTGATGTTCCATATGTGGGTCCAGTCTGGTGGCAGATGCATCAGGGATGTCGAGCGGTTCACCGTTGGCACACACACACACACACACACCACGACTGTGCTTAGTTCCTTTTGTCTTTGACATACGTCTGTGTGATGATCATCTGTTACTCTTATTTCAGTGGGATACGTTGTCGGTAATATGTCTCCCCATAGTGTCATTAGCGTCACTTAAACGTTTATTTGCGAGTTATGTACACTGCTCCACGGGTTGGTTTAGTGTTCTATATCCTGATTAGTCCCTTGGTGACCGTAGAACTTCTCATTTCTAAAGTTGAGTTTGTCTTTCTAAGTCTGTCGTTGTCGGTGGTGGAAGCCAGGAGCGGTTTTGGTGTTGAGAACAAAAGTTAATCTCGCTGCGCCTAAGTAAGGTGTTCGATCATTCTTTAAAGCGATAATGATGTTGAGAACATTTAATCTCGCTGTGCTTAAGGAATTCGATCATTCTTTAAAGCGATGACGGTGTTGAGAACAAAAGTTATCTCGCTGTGTCTAAGGAGTTCGATCATTTCTTAAAGCGATGATGGTGTTGAGAACAAAAGTTAATCTAACTGCACCTAAGGAGTTCGATCATTCTTTAAAGCGATGATGGTGTTGAGGTCGTGGAGGGTTTAAGGGAAAGAGATCGACTGTGGCTCGGTTCTGGAGACTGTGTCATCAGAGGCTGAGATAGGGAACCTGATAACGTAATCCTAACATGCTTTGTGCATGCAAAAGAAGTGGTCCCTCGGACGGTGTAGCCTTCGGGGAGAACAGGTGCTGGTAATAAGCACCCTCACCTTATGACAGATGATCGGATGCTAATATCGGGGAGGGGGAGAGAGAGAGAGAGAGAGAGAGAGAGAGAGAGAGAGAGAGAGAGAGAGAGAGAGAGAGAGAGAGAGAGAGAGAGAGAGAGAGAGAGAGAGAGAGAGAGAGAGAGAGAGAGAGAGAGAGAGAGAGACGATGGGATTTCGTCACGAATTGAAAGAGGTTCTGAGGCCACATAATTTTCCCCCCGAACATCAGATCATGGAGAGTGATGGTGGGGAAAATGATGCAGAGGAATGATGAATGTTATATCATCCCTGGACGAATGCAGGCCATCCAGGTATCACTCAAAAGAGAGCTCGAGGGAATGTGGCGACGCCATATTATGTGCAGTTAGGGGCGCCGTCTTACCTAAGTTATGGCGCCCATCTTATGCAGTTACGATGCTATCTTATGTCGTTGCGACGCCATCTTTTGTACATATGGCGCCCATCTTGTGTAGTTGCGATGCTGTCTTGTGTAGTTTCGACGCCATCTTATGTACTGATGGCGCCCGTCTTATGCAGTTGCGATGCTGTCTTATGTACTTATGGTGCCCGTCTTATGTAGTTACGACGCCATCGTATGCAGTTACGACACCGCGTCAATGTAAGGTTGGAACATCATTCTCGACAGGGAGGAACTCTCCCTGCGACTTCTACATGCAAACGAAGTGAGTTGCTGGACGTCCTGGGGTAATCATGCGACTCAGTAAGTTGTGCCAAGTGTTACCAAGTTCTAATGAAGGCGCACACACGAGCAGACACACATCTCGGAGGCAGGAACGAGGGTAGTATGTGAAGATAAGGAATAGAAAAACAGGCATTGAGGTATAAGGCAAGTTGGGCGAGTCTTCAGGGTTCGATCGAGTTCGTTGATGAATCGAAGTGCTTTTTGGATTCGGATCTGTCAACTAAGCGCGTCGAATCTCCCCAGATGTGAGAGCAGTAACTCACACACACACACACACACACATAAATGGACGAAAATGTATTCGGTATGATCGGAGCAAGTGTTCAGAGGAGAAGAATTTTCACAATATGAGCAAGACTCGCAGTTCCTCAGAGGCAGACTTGCAGCCATTTGTGTCATGTGTGGCTCCCAAGATTGATCATGTGTCACAGTGATAAGCAAGTCTATCTATTGCCTCGAGTGGAGAAGCCTACAATAGCCGTCAACGAAGATGGAGGAGCTGCTGCAAGTGAGGCTTGGAAATAAATGGGCATGACCTGCCGGGCGAAGGGAGTGTCCATGAACGCCCCCCCCCCCCCCCCCCCCCCCCCAAGCGGGCTTAGGTTAGAAGGGAAAAAAAAAAAGAAACAGAAAGGAAGAGAAGTAGCAGGTGATGGAAAGGTACTTCCTCGACGAATATCGTGATTTAGTATGATTAAAACATGGGCACCAGCACACGAGGAGGACGAAGTGAGTGACAATGACTGGCACATCACCCTCGGGATGCGGTGGAGGAGGAGGAAGGAGGAGGAGGAGGGACCGGGCCCCTGCATATGTATGATGGACCTCGTAAAGTCTAGATGAACATACCAGAAGAGCAACGAGATTAAGACCTTGTTCCATCACTCCCAAGTCTTCCAGCCCCGACCGAAAAAAAAGAAATCCAGGGGAGTGAGTGGCCGCTAGTGATCGGTGTAAGTGGGTCGTATGTCTGTCACCCTGGTGCATTACCCAGGTCGTGAAGGAGCCCCGGCGTGGTTGTAGCGCTCGCACCTCATCATCGGCCGTCGCACACACAGTTGATCAAGGACAGTAAAGTTCGGCCACAGGCATAATCACACCGGCCGACAGACAGGACCATCTCGACCTGTCTCGGGAGAAGTGAATTGACGACGGGATGAGTAATCCGTACCTCTCTCTCTCTCTCTCTCTCTCTCTCTCTCTCTCTCTCTCTCCCGAAGGCATGTGGAAAACCGCCCCATGACTTCATGGTTCCCCCACCCATGGGTCTTCATGACGTATTCCTCCTCCTTTTATCCCTTACTCCCTGATCATTATCCCCTCCGCCCCTCCAGACAACCACCCGTCCTGCCTGCGACCGATCCCGGTGATCATGAGGCAGGTATGGGCCGGTGTGTGGGGTGGGGGAGCGGCTGTCGCAGCCTCGCCTGCTGTGAGTACATCATCGTCCCATGAGAACCCAACACTCGAGCGTCGGGTGGGGACCAGGTACAGAACAGTGAGGACGCCTCTTGCATTCCTGATGACTTTATGAAAGCGTTTCCGACACTCTTTAGCCTTGTCCACGATCATCCTTTTCAAATATCTCTCGGTTCCTCCTTCCTTATTATCCTTTTCAAATGTTTCTCGGTTCCTCCTTCCTTATTCTGCTGCACTCGTACGTTGCTCTTTTATACCATGGCTGGAGTGTCGCCTGTGCCTCCGTCGCTACACATCTCGATACTCCTTTACTTTTTTAACGTCTTTTATTCAATTCTTCTTCTCTGTTTTCCTGTTATTCCTTCCTTCTGTATGCAAGGCTAGAGGTACCGACGTTCCGTGTTTGTATATTCCACTGATCCTCTCGCTACAAAGCTCTGATTCCTGGTTGCTGTCTTTCCTTTCCCAGTCTATGTTACCGTAGTAGTAGCTGGAGTCTTCCTCATTCACCACGTAGTCAAACTTGACCATCACAAGATCACTTCTTCCACATGTATCTTTTTTTTATGATATTCTCAATACTCTTTATAACAGGCGTCAATACCCTTGCTAATAGGTGTGAAGATCCTTGCGAACAGGTATGAAGATCCTTGCTAATAGGTGTGAAGATCCTTGCTAATAGGTGTGAAGATCCATGATAAAAGGTATGAAGATCCATGATAAAAGGTGTGAAGATCCTTGCTAATAGGTGTGAAGATCCATGATAAAAGGTATGAAGATCCATGATAAAAGGTGTGAAGATCCTTGCTAATAGGTGTGAAGATCCATGATAAAAGGTGTGAAGATCCTTGCTAGTAGGTGTGAAGATCCTTGCTAATAGGTGTGAAGATCCATGATAAAAGGTGTGAAGATCCTTGCTAGTAGGTGTGAAGATCCTTGCTAATAGGTGTGAAGATCCATGATAAAAGGTATGAAGATCCATGATAAAAGGTGTGAAGATCCATGATAAAAGGTGTGAAGATCCTTGCTGATAGGTGTGAAGATCCTTGCTAATAGATGAGAATATCCTTGCTAGTAGGTGTAGCAGCCCCTTCTCATCCTAGTGTGATAATCGACATCTTATATACACTCTGAAAACTTGCCTCTCCATCACTTCCTGTCACCATGAGAATCTATGTTCCTCCCCAAGTCTTTATAAATGGAATACCCGATTATCATTGCTCTACCATCTCTGAGAAGTAACGTGTTGCGCTACCTCGTGTATCATTCTGACTGTTCCTTCGTTGTTACCATGACACATCCGTCCTGGATCGTTACAGTTTTCGGAAGATCGTACAGTACCAACATCGCCATGCATGTCTTGCCTACAGTGACCCATCCCTTTTATGTATCGTCTGGATGGACCATATTGTACTGTCTCCTAAAATCTAATGGCCAAACCTCCCTCTCCATGCCCCATTTTGCCTTCTCTCTCTCTCTCTCTCTCTCTCTCTCTCTCTCTCTCTCTCTCTCTCTCTCTCTCTCTCTCTCTCTCTCTCTCTCTCTCTCTCTCTCTCTCTCTCTCTCTCTCTCTCTCTCTCTCTCTCTCTCTCTCTCTCTCTCTCTCTCTCTCTCTCTCTCTCTCTCTCTCTCTCTCTCTCTCTCCTTCCTCACTATCATGCACCTCTCTGGGCAAAGCAGGCGAGACGTTATCTCTTATTAACTCTGTTGCCAGAGCTCCAGATGCGTTTTCCCCTGATATGATCCCTGAGTTCCAGCATACATGCGAGTTCTACATACATTACTTTCTCCCTGAAATCTCCATCACCCAATCATTCTCGATCTGTCTGCTGTGCTGGCGAGTGTGTCTCTCCTCCTCCTCTTTACTTAACTTGGTGTTTTCCAATCTTTTTTGTCGCCTAATAATGTTCTTTGCTTCTCAACCTCTCTTCCAAGTCGTCTATCGCGTTTGCCTTTAAGTTCCCTTCCCTGTCTGAGTTCCTCCTGGCCTAATGAATGAATCCAAAGCAAATTGTAGTCGACGACCCCATAGCAAATTGTCTTCATAGTTGGCTGTGTTCCTGTGTCTTCTTCCTGAGAACCACTAATACATTTTTTTCCCCCCCATTATCACTGGGAGGGTGCCAAGCAATGCCACAGCCTCGAGTTATCTTTTAATGAACGTTTCTTCGTTCTCTCCGTTTTCCTCCCTATCTGGTATTATGATCTCCGTCCAGCCCAAAAATAATGATCATATGTATTCGTTCGCCAACCTTCTCCACAATTAATCTCTCTAAATTTGGTGCTTCCCACTTTACGACTAAGTCTAACAGACTCGTCTCAGAAACCTCTTGTGTTGTTGGCTGTACAGATTTTTCTTTTTTCTTTTTCTTTTTTTTTTTTTGCCCACAAGTGCAGATCCTGTATGCTCGGACTTTTCAAAACTTTTCGTCTGATGGACCATAATTTTTCCTGACTGATCTTTCACGATCAGTGCCTATCATTCTGTCTAAAGCTTCGCTCAGTCTCCTAGGCCTCTCCTTTGCTTACAATGTCCCCAGGTTCGTGCCCCTCTTCGTCAGACATGACGTTCAGAGCGCGCGGATGCAACCTCAAGAATCAGCTCCTCCATCCACCTCAAAAACCCAGTATTTTCAATTGTTTCCGTAACTTGTGTTTTGGGTAAAGTGTGTGTGTGTGTGTGTGTCTATGTGTGTGTGTGTGTTTGTATATATATATATATATATATATATATATATATATATATATATATATATATATATATATATATATATATATATATATATATATATATATATATGTAGATAGATAGATAGATAGGAAGAATATTAGGAGGCCTTACAAGGCAAAACGTTCAGCCGTTGGAGATGAGTTACATCCGATATATCATCATACAGATTGCCGAGCACGCTAGGGTACAGTGGTGTGGTGAAGCCATCGAGGATGACGTACGAACTCAGGTCGGGCCCAGCGTGTGTCATGATGGGTCAGGGGAGGAGGGGTGTAGCTAGGGTCGGTACGAGGGGGGGAGGGGGGTTGTTGAGTGAAGGAGGATCAGGTCAAAGGATCGTCGGCGGCTGGGTCATGACACGTTATGGTCATGTTTTATTAAAGATGTATTTCACTTCATTATGGCAGCCGAGGACATTGAAAATAATCTTGAGATGTACACATGGTATGTGTGTTTGTATACAAAAAGCATACACACACACACACACACACACACACACACACACACACACACACACACACACACACACACACACACACACACACACACACACGCGTACACTTCCCTGCAAACGCCTCAAGACAACCCAAAGTCTCTGTTATCTCCTGGATTTCTTCGTTTTTTTCCCTCCACCTCAGAGAATCAAAACAGTGTTGCGTGTGTAACGCTATGATAGATACCATCACACTGGGGTACCTCATGGCTCTAGTCTGGTTCCCAACTCGTTTTGTTTTGAGATAATTCATCCGCCTGTGCCTCCACGCAAAACAGGGGACCATGTGAAGAACATTCTGATGTCCCTCGCCATTGATGCTTCTCCTTCGAACGACCCATCTGTCTTTATTTCACCTCCGGGGCGTCTCGTCCGTGGACACCATCGCTCTCATTCTTTCTTTGAAAAAGAGTCAAAAAAGATTTATTTTAAATAGAAAATGTGGATATCATGGACGTCTTGTGTGTAGAGAACTCTTACCGACGACTCTCGTGTGTGAGTATCAACATCTCAGTGAGTTATTCACAGCACAGTCGTCCGCTAATGTGTATACCTCTGTGCTAAATGTAGCACAGCCTTGGGGCTGCCGTAGTCCCTGGGAAAGATAAGGCCTTGGGTTAACTCTAGGGACCTCTCTCTGATACGGGGGTCCTGTGGTAAGACTTAGGGCTCTTTCTGAAAAGGGTCTTGGGTACCAGTGCCTTTTCTGAAAAGGGGGGTCTAGGATAACACGAGGCCCTTTCTGAAAGGGGGTCTATGGTAACACCAAGAACCTTTCTGCTTGGGATCCTGGAGAAACGTCACGGCCTTTTCTTAAATAGAAAAAGAAATGGCTCTGTGTATCCCTGTCGAAAGGGGTCCTTACCCCCACGGCCCCTTCTGACAAGGGTCCTGGTGTAACCAATGAACTAACTCATCTGGATCCAAAATGTGATTGAAAACATCACAGTTATCTGTCGTCTATTGAAAACATCACAGTTATCTGTCGTCTTTTGAAATCATCACAGTTGTCTGTCGTCTTTTGAAAACATCACAGTTATCTGTCGTCTATTGAAAACATCACAGTTATCTGTCGTCTATTGAAAACATCACAGTTGTCTGTCGTCTTTTGAAAACATCACAGTTATCTGTCGTCTTTCTATCGTCTTTATATAGATTCAAATCATTTTTTTTTTTATCGTGTTTTGCTTTTCAAGCTCAAGATACCTCCTCCATCCCTCTGAAGCACACGATCATTCCACACTCGTCACTGAGGCACCATCATTTTCTTTCTTCCTGCTTCAGAAAACGACAGAGAAAACATATTGGCTTTTTTGAGAGTACATTCTACCTTGGGCGGCTTGCATCCCATCCTTTCATCTAGATAATCAGTCAGTCCCCCCATCCGCTCCTCCCCCGTCTCTCTCTCTCCTGCACCACGTCTCTCTCTCTCTCTCTCTCTCTCTCCTCGTCTCTCTCTCTCTCTCTCTCTCTCTCTCTCTCTCTCTCTCTCTCTCTCTCTCTCTCTCTCTCTCTCTCTCTCTCACTCAGCCATGATTGCAAAATCGTCTGCACCAGTCCGGTTGAACCATATCCATCTCAATTTGCCTCTCTTTATCTCTGACGCTCTGGGTGTAGAGTATAAGACATAAACTCTTCGCATTTCTCTATTCCTTTTTTTTTTTTCCCCCCCAAGCCTCTCGTACCTCCACATAAAACTCACAGCACGTTTTCTCTCTCTCTGCTGTGAAATGTGAATGTGTGATATTCTCTCTCTCTCTCTCTCTCTCTCTCTCTCTCTCTCTCTCTCTCTCTCTCTCTCTCTCTCTCTCTCTCTCTCTCTCTCTCTCTCTGGCAAGCACCCACCCCGTCGACTTACAAGAGAGTGAAGCAGGCCAAGTTCATGTCACAGACATAGTTGCATGGGTGTAAGTCGGTTCCTGTACCATCTACCGTCCTTTGGTCCCTCGTGGGCCAGATCAAAGGCTAGACTGTTATCGTACAAGGATCGTACCGTCGTGCTCGGCATTCGTCGCACCGTCGTGTACAAGGATCGTACCGTCGCGTTGCAGTGTTCGTGGCACATCGTACGAAGCCCCGAGAGAGAGAGGGTGTGTGTGTGTGTGTGTGTGTGTGTGTGTGTGCCGTCATGAGGGAGGGAAGAAAGGAAGAAGCATCTCAAGAACGTAAGGCGAACCTCCCATCAATCAGGATATGTCAGGAGCCTCCCTTCCTCTCTCACCCTTGTGTCTGTCTACGTAAAAACAGGATTACCACCACTTCACCTCGCCAGTGACGGTGAAGAATCGTCCTACGAAGCTACGCGGGTCGACAGTGGATTCTAACACAATGTGAGTGATGAGAACGCCACCTCGTATTGTGCTCTTTGTCTTTCAGGCATGGCTTCCAGGACGTCTCTATCTGCCCCCTTCTACATTTGATTCGCTGTCTCATCCACCGCCTCTGCTTCTCATTCGCTGTCTCATCCACCGCATCTGCTTCTTATTCGCTGTCTCATCCACGGCCTCTGCTTCTTATTCGCTGTCTTATCCACCGCCTCTGCTTCTCATTCGCTGTCTCATCCACGGCCTCTGCTTCTTATTCGCTGTCTCATCCACGGCCTCTGCTTCTCATTCGCTGTCTCATCCACCGCCTCTGCTTCTTATTCGCTGTCTCATCCACGGCCTCTGCTTCTCATTCGCTGTCTCATCCACCGCCTCTGCTTCTATTCGCTGTCTCCATCCATTTCAGGTGGTGGGTGATGGTGATGGCTCAGATGGTGGGTGATGGGTGATGGTTCAGGTGTTGGCAGGTGGTGATGGGTCAGGTGTTGGCAGGTGGTGGGTGATGGTTCAGTGTTGGCAGGTGGTGATGGGTGATGGCTCAGATGGTGGGTGATGGGTGATGGCTCAGATGGTGGGTGATGGGTTGATGGCTCAGGTGGTGGTGATGGGTGATGGCTCAGATGGTGGGTGATGGTGTGATGGCTCAGGTGTTGGCAGGTGGTGATGGGTCAGGTGTTGGCAGGTGGTGATGGGTCAGGTGTTGGCAGGTGGTGATGGGTGATGGTTCAGGTGTTGGCAGGTGGTGATGGGTGATGGTTCAGGTGTTGGCAGGTGGTGATGGGTCAGGTGTTGGCAGGTGGTGATGGGTGATGGTTCAGGTGTTGGCAGGTGGTGATGGGTGATGGTTCAGGTGTTGGCAGGTGGTGGGTGTTGGGTGATGGTTCAGTGTTGGCAGGTGGTGGTGGGTGATGGTTCAGGTGGTGGGTGATGGGTGATGGCTCAGGTGTTGGGTGATGGGTGATGGCTCAGGTGTTGGCAGGTGGTGATGGGTGATGGTTCAGGTGTTGGCAGGTGGTGATGGGTGATGGCTCAGATGGTGGGTGATGGTGTGATGGCTCAGGTGGTGGTGATGGGTGATGGCTCAGATGGTGGGTGATGGGTGATGGCTCAGATGGTGGGTGATGGGTGATGGCTCAGGTGTTGGCAGGTGGTGATGGGTGATGGTTCAGGTGTTGGCAGGTGGTGGGTGATGGGTGATGTTCAGGTGTTGGCAGGTGGTGGGTGATGGTTCAGTGTTGGCAGGTGGTGATGGTGATGGCTCAGGTGTTGGCAGGTGGTGGGTGATGGTTCAGTGTTGGCAGGTGGTGGGTGATGGGTGATGTTCAGGTGTTGGCAGGTGGTGGTGGGTGATGGTGTGATGGCTCAGGTGTTGGCAGGTGGTGGGTGATGGTGATGGTTCAGGTGTTGGCAGGTGGTGGTGGGTGATGGTGATGGTTCAGGTGTTGGCAGGTGGTGATGGGTGATGGTTCAGTGTTGGCAGGTGGTGATGGGTGATGGCTCAGATGGTGGGTGATGGGTCAGGTGTTGGCAGGTGGTGGTGGGTGATGGGGTGATGGCTCAGGTGGTGGGTGATGGGTGATGGCTCAGGTGGTGGGTGATGGATGATGGCTCAGGTGTAGGCAGGTGGTGATGGGTGATGGTTCAGGTGTTGGCAGGTGGTGATGGGTGATGGTTCAGGTGGTGGGTGATGGTGATGGCTCAGGTGGTGGGTGATGGTGATGGCTCAGATGGTGGGTGATGGGTGATGGCTCAGGTGTTGGCAGGTGGTGGGTGATGGTGATGGCTCAGGTGGTGGTGATGGGTGATGGCTCAGATGGTGGGTGATGGGTGATGGCTCAGGTGGTGGGTGATGGTGTGATGGCTCAGGTGGTGGTGATGGGTGATGGCTCAGGTGGTGGGTGATGGTGTGATGGCTCAGGTGGTGGTGATGGGTGATGGCTCAGGTGGTGGGTGATGGTGTGATGGCTCAGGTGTTGGCAGGTGGTGATGGGTGATGGCTCAGGTGGTGGTGATGGGTGATGGCTCAGATGGTGGGTGATGGTGTGATGGCTCAGGTGGTGGTGATGGGTGATGGCTCAGGTGGTGGGTGATGGTGTGATGGCTCAGGTGTTGGCAGGTGGTGATGGGTCAGGTGTTGGCAGGTGGTGATGGGTGATGGCTCAGATGGTGGGTGATGGGTGATGGCTCAGATGGTGGGTGATGGGTCAGGTGTTGGCAGGTGGTGATGGGTGATGGCTCAGGTGTTGGCAGGTGGTGATGGGTGATGGCTCAGATGGTGGGTGATGGGTCAGGTGTTGGCAGGTGGTGGTGGGTGATGGTGATGGCTCAGGTGTTGGCAGGTGGTGGGTGATGGTTCAGTGTTGGCAGGTGGTGATGGGTGATGGCTCAGGTGTTGGCAGGTGGTGGGTGATGGGTGATGGTTAGGTGTTGGCAGGTGGTGGTGGGTGATGGCTCAGGTGGTGGGTGATGGGTGATGGCTCAGGTGGTGGGTGTTGGGTGATGGTTCAGGTGTTGGCAGGTGGTGGTGGGTGATGGGTGATGGCTCAGGTGGTGGTGATGGGTGATGGCTCAGGTGGTGGGTGTTGGGTGATGGTTCAGGTGGTGGGTGATGGGTGATGGCTCAGATGGTGGGTGATGGGTGATGGCTCAGGTGGTGGGTGGATGGGTGATGGCTCAGGTGTTGGCAGGTGGTGGGTGATGGTGATGGCTCAGGTGGTGGGTGATGGTGATGGCTCAGGTGGTGGTGATGGGTGATGGCTCAGATGGTGGGTGATGGGTGATGGCTCAGATGGTGGGTGATGGGTGATGGCTCAGATGGTGGGTGATGGGTGATGGCTCAGGTGGTGGTGATGGGTGATGGTTCAGGTGTTGGCAGGTGGTGGTGGGTGATGGGTGATGGCTCAGATGGTGGGTGATGGGTGATGGCTCAGATGGTGGGTGATGGTGTGATGGCTCAGGTGGTGGGTGATGGCTCAGATGGTGGGTGATGGTTCAGTGTTGGCAGGTGGTGGGTGATGGTTCAGTGTTGGCAGGTGGTGATGGGTGATGGTTCAGGTGTTGGCAGGTGGTGATGGGTGATGGCTCAGGTGGTGGTGATGGGTGATGGCTCAGATGGTGGGTGATGGGTGATGGCTCAGGTGGTGGTGATGGGTGATGGCTCAGATGGTGGGTGATGGGTGATGGTTAGGTGTTGGCAGGTGGTGGGTGATGGTGATGGTTCAGGTGGTGGGTGATGGTGATGGCTCAGGTGTTGGCAGGTGGTGATGGGTGATGGCTCAGGTGGTGGGTGATGGGTGATGGCTCAGGTGTTGGCAGGTGGTGATGGGTGATGGCTCAGATGGTGGGTGATGGGTGATGGCTCAGTTGGTGGGTGATGGGTGATGGCTCAGGTGTTGGCAGGTGGTGATGGGTGATGGCTCAGATGGTGGGTGATGGGTGATGGTTCAGGTGTTGGCAGGTGGTGATGGGTGATGGTTCAGGTGTTGGCAGGTGGTGGTGGGTGATGGCTCAGATGGTGGGTGATGGTGATGGCTCAGGTGTTGGCAGGTGGTGATGGGTGATGGCTCAGATGGTGGGTGATGGTGTGATGGCTCAGGTGTTGGCAGGTGGTGATGGGTGATGGCTCAGGTGTTGGCAGGTGGTGATGGGTGATGGCTCAGATGGTGGGTGATGGGTGATGGCTCAGGTGGTGGGTGATGGGTGATGTTCAGGTGTTGGCAGGTGGTGATGGGTGATGGCTCAGATGGTGGGTGATGGTGATGGTTCAGGTGGTGGGTGATGGTGTGATGGCTCAGGTGGTGGGTGATGGGTGATGGCTCAGGTGGTGGGTGATGGGTGATGGCTCAGGTGTTGGCAGGTGGTGATGGGTGATGGTTCAGGTGTTGGCAGGTGGTGATGGGTGATGGTTCAGGTGGTGGGTGATGGGTGATGGCTCAGGTGTTGGCAGGTGGTGATGGGTGATGGTTAGGTGTTGGCAGGTGGTGATGGGTGATGGTTAGGTGTTGGCAGGTGGTGATGGGTGATGGTTAGGTGTTGGCAGGTGGTGGTGGGTGATGGCTCAGATGGTGGGTGATGGGTGATGGTTCAGGTGTTGGCAGGTGGTGGGTGATGGGTGATGGCTCAGGTGGTGGGTGATGGGTGATGGTTCAGGTGTTGGCAGGTGGTGATGGGTGATGGTTCAGGTGTTGGCAGGTGGTGGGTGATGGTGTGATGGCTCAGGTGTTGGCAGGTGGTGATGGGTGATGGTTAGGTGTTGGCAGGTGGTGATGGGTGATGGTTAGGTGTTGGCAGGTGGTGATGGGTGATGGTTAGGTGTTGGCAGGTGGTGATGGTGATGGTTCAGGTGTTGGCAGGTGGTGGGTGATGGTTCAGGTGGTGGGTGATGGTGATGGCTCAGGTGGTGGTGATGGGTGATGGCTCAGATGGTGGGTGATGGTGATGGCTCAGGTGTTGGCAGGTGGTGATGGGTGATGGCTCAGGTGTTGGCAGGTGGTGATGGGTGATGGCTCAGGTGGTGGGTGTTGGGTGATGGTTCAGGTGGTGGGTGATGGTTCAGGTGGTGGGTGATGGCTCAGGTGGTGGTGATGGGTGATGGTTAGGTGTTGGCAGGTGGTGATGGGTGATGGCTCAGGTGGTGGTGATGGGTGATGGTTAGGTGTTGGCAGGTGGTGATGGGTCAGGTGTTGGCAGGTGGTGATGGGTCAGGTGTTGGCAGGTGGTGATGGGTGATGGTTCAGGTGTTGGCAGGTGGTGGTGGGTGATGGGTCAGGTGTTGGCAGGTGGTGGTGGGTGATGGTTCAGGTGGTGGGTGATGGGTGATGGCTCAGGTGGTGGGTGATGGGTGATGGCTCAGGTGGTGGGTGATGGGTGATGGCTCAGGTGGTGGGTGATGGTGATGGTTCAGGTGTTGCAGGTGGTGATGGGTGATGGTTCAGGTGTTGGCAGGTGGTGGGTGATGGTGATGGCTCAGGTGGTGGGTGATGGGTGATGGCTCAGGTGGTGGGTGATGGTGTGATGGCTCAGGTGTTGGCAGGTGGTGATGGGTGATGGTTCAGGTGGTGGGTGATGGGTGATGGCTCAGGTGGTGGGTGTTGGGTGATGGTTCAGGTGTTGGCAGGTGGTGGGTGATGGGTGATGGCTCAGATGGTGGGTGATGGGTGATGGTTCAGGTGTTGGCAGGTGGTGATGGGTCAGGTGTTGGCAGGTGGTGGTGGGTGATGGCTCAGGTGGTAATGGTCGTGGTGGTAATGGTGGTAGTGGGAATAGTCTGGTGGCGTATGGTGATAATGATGGGGTCGTGTTCTTTGAAGGGGTTTAGGTGATGGTGACAAATGATGGCATAAGATGGTAATGTTGTCAGGTGACCTCTAATGATGTCAGGCGACCCCTAATGATGTCAGGTGACCTTCTATCGGGGTAATGATATCAGATGACCTCTAATGATGTCTGGTGACCTTCTATCGGGGTAATGATGTCAGATGACCTCTAATGATGTCAGGTGACCTTCTATCGGGGTAATGATATCAGATGACCTCTAATGATGTCAGGTGACCTTCTATCGGGGTAATGATGTCAGATGACCTCTAATGATGTCAGGTGACCTCCTATCGGAATATTGGTGTCAAATGACCTCCTCCTCAATGTGATGATGTCAGGTGACCTCCTTCTCGGGATAATGATGTCAGGTGACCTCTAGTGATGTCAGGTGACCTCCTATCGGATTAATGATGTCAGGTGACCTCTAGTGATGTCAGGTGACCTCCTGTTGGGGTAATGATGTCAGGTGACCTCTAATGATGTCAGGTGACCTCCTATCGGGGTAATGATATCAGGTGACCTCTAGTGATGTCAGGTGACCTCCTATCGGGGTTATGATATCAGGTGACCTCTAATGATGTCAGGTGGCCTCCTATCGGGGTAATGATGTCAGATGACCTCTAGTGATGTCAGGTGACCTCCTGTCGGGGTAATGATGTCAGATGACCTCTAATGATGTCAGGTGACCTCCTATCGGGGTAATGATATCAGGTGACCTCTAATGATGTCAGGTGACCTCCTATCGGGGTAATGATGTCAGGTGACCTCTAGTGATGTCAGGTGACCTCCTGTTGGGGTAATGATGTCAGGTGACCTCTAATGATGTCAGGTGACCTCCTATCGGAGTAATAATATCAGATGACCTCTAATGATGTCAGGTGACCTCCTATCGGGGTAATGATATCAGGTGACCTCTAATGATGTCAGGTGACCTCCTATCGGGGTAATGACGTCATATGACCTCCTCCTCCTCTCCTCGGGGTTATGACATCATGTGACCTCGGGCAATGATGTCCCCTCGCCCCGCCCTCGTGTTGCCTATCGGGCAATACATAATACCAGGTCATGAGAACACACGGTGATGTCATGCCATTCAAAAAATGAAAAAGGAGAAAAAAAAAAGAACATAAAAAAATATGACCCAACAGACCTTATCATCCCTTTTAACCCACGTCACTTAAGACGTCCACGAATCGCCATGTTCACATGTTTACCAACATGTAAACAAGTAGCGTATGTATACATGCCTCATTCCCAGTCGTGGTTTTCGTCCGTGGAACTTCGTATTTTAAAAGACTGGCGGCTGATGACTGCTGATCATGAGCCATCAGCGGAGAATTATTAGAACGCTGCCCCCGAGCGCTTTTGCGCCGTCGCCCAAAAATAGACTTTAGGGGTGAAAGACACCGTGGTTTATGATGATTATCTTCATAACAGTAGCTGGAGGGTAAATGTAAATGAAATTGCATTAAACTAGTGGGAAGAGGGGGTAGGGAAGAGTCAAAATATTTGACTATCATTATCAATTCATTATTGTACGAGATGCAAACTGGACGTGTTCTAAACCCTGTGAGAGTCAGTGAAGTGTGACTCCTTTGGATTGGTTGAGTCTCCAGTAGCTGTGGAGCCTGACAGTCGAAGTGGATTTAAGATTTACATAAAGGGATTTTGTGTAACTTGAGAGGAAAAAAAAAAAGTAAATGTATGTTTTTAATTGAAAAAAAGATGAAAATGATACCAGATAAGTAAGTGACTGAGGTTTGAAGTTGATATCAAATGCCTAGTGTATCATACCTACAACAGGTTTACAAGCTGTATTCATTTTCATCTCAGAGTCATTTACAAACGGTATTCATTTTCAGCTCAGAGTCATTTACAAACGGTATTCATTTTCAGCTCAGAGTCATTTACAAACGGTATTCATTTTCAGCTCAGAGTCATTTACAAACGGTATTCATTTTCAGCTCTGAGTCATTTACAAACGGTATTCATTTTCAGCTCAGAGTCATTTACAAACGGTATTCATTTTCAGCTCAGAGTCATTTACAAACGGTATTCCTTTTCAGCTCAGAGTCATTTACAAACGGTATTCCTTTTCAGCTCAGAGTCATTTACAAACGGTATTCATTTTCAGCTCAGAGTCATTTACAAACGGTATTCCTTTTCAGCTCAGAGTCATTTACAAACGGTATTCCTTTTCAGCTCAGAGTCAGTTGCTATCATGCATATACCATAAATCTTCACGACTCTCTCTCGAGAGAAACACCCCTCCAAAGCTGGTGGTAGCGTTAGGGGAAGAGAGAGAGAGTGTGTGTGTGTGTGTGAGTGTGTGAAAGAAACACCCCTCCAAAGCTGGTGGCAGCGTTAGGGGAAGAGAGAGTGTGTGTGTGAAAGAAACACCCCTCCAAAGCTGGTGGCAGCGTTAGGGGGAGAGAGTGTGTGTGTGAAAGAAACACCCCTCCAAAGCTGGTGGCAGCGTTAGGGGGAGAGTGTGTGTGTGTGAAAGAAACACCCCTCCAAAGCTGGTGGCAGCGTTAGGGGAAGAGAGAGTGTGTGTGTGTGAGTGTGTGTGTGAAAGAAACACCCCTCCAAAGCTGGTGGCAGCGTTAGGGGAAGAGAGTGTGTGTGTGTGAGTGTGTGTGTGAAAGAAACACCCCTCCAAAGCTGGTGGTAGCGTTAGGGGAAGAGAGAGTGTGTGTGTGAGTGTGTGTGTGTGAAAGAAACACCCCTCCAAAGCTGGTGGCAGCGTTAGGGGAAGAGAGAGTGTGTGTGTGAGTGTGTGTGTGAAAGAAACACCCCTCCAAAGCTGGTGGTAGCGTTAGGGGAAGAGAGAGTGTGTGTGTGAGTGAGTGTGTGAAAGAAACACCCCTCCAAAGCTGGTGGCAGCGTTAGGGGAAGAGAGAGAGAGTGTGTGTGAGTGAGTATGTGAAAGGAGAAAGAGTTGGGAGTAAATGTGACCCAACGTAAGGCCATGAGGTGTGGCAGGGAGATGAGAGAGAGAGAGGATAGTGTGAGTTTGAGAGGGGGTCACCCTGGAGGAAACTGGGTACTTTAGGAGGTTACCTGTGAGTTGACATGGCAGGAGACTGAACCCCCAGAGTTGTAGCGAGTAATTGGCGAGGGAGATGGGGTACAAAGGACCTGGGTTCATTGAGGACTTTGTGGAAGAAGAGGTCAGCAGGGTGTCTGTTAGGGCGGAGATAGCTAGGTAAGTTTGATGGGACTTTAACTCTAACCTGAACATTAACATACAGGAAGAAGTGATCCATCACTTTTTTCTGCCATTGCTTAGTGTTAGCAATTTGCTTTGCATGTACAAACTGTGGTTAATGTGTTCACAAGCCAATGATATAAAGAATATATATATATATATATATATATATATATATATATATATATATATATATATATATATATATTGTTCCTTGGGATATAGGAGAAAGAATACTTCTCACGTATTCCCTGTGTGTCGTAGAAGGCGACTAAAAGGGTTGGCATCGGGGGAGCTGGAAATCCTCCCCTCCTGTTTTACTTTTCCAAAAACAGGGACAGAGACGCGGACCAAATGAGGATTTTCCCCTCTCAGGCTCAGTAATCTGTTCTTAAAGCTACCTCAAAGTTTACTATGAAAGGGTATCTAGTAAATATGTACTTTCGCTTTACTGAGAATATCATGTGGGTGTTCACACACAGTTTTGTCATTCATGATATTGTGTTTTACACTGAAATTCTTCCACACTGTTCTTCATCTGAATACAGAATACCTAAATTGAACAGTAACTGCCTCATAAGCTTGTAAGTAGGTTTATCAGGGATATGCTAAAATCCTGGGAGTGTTAGAGAAAGATACACTGCCTGTTGAATCAGAACATGGCACGAAGATTGACCGATATGCCACCACTGACTTTCTTTGGTTCCTTCTGCTGCTTCTTGTACAACGTAGCTGTGGTATACTTCTCTGCCTTCTACCTTCTCCTCCTCCTGTAGTCTGACCTACCAGCTTTAAGGCCCGTGTTTACAAGCTCCATAGGAACTCAAAATTTATCCACCAAACACCCTATTGTTTGTATTTTTTCTAATGCCTGTTATCTTGTTTTGCATCCTTGATGGCCACGATTCTGACCTGCTTTTGTCTCGATGAGTTTATCTTAAGGATACACACACACACACACACACACACACACACACACACACACACACACACACACACATTAAGGGACTGGATCCTTTTCGCTTGTTGCACATTCGAAAAACGGGTTTATAGACTCAATGCTTTAGTGCAGTAACTGAAAATTCCCCAGTCTTCCTTCACATGTTTTCAGTTGTTCATAGCTGCTGGCTTTATTTGTTCATAATCATCAAAGAATAGATTGAAGCATTAAAACCCATTCTACCTATATATATATATATATATATATATATATATATATATATATATATATATATATATATATATATATATATATATATATATATATATATATATATATATATCCCTGGGGATAGGGGAGAAAGAATACTTCCCATGTATTCCCTGCGTGTCGTAAAAGGCGACTAAAAGGGAAGGGAGCGGGGGGCTGGAAATCCTCCCCTCTCATTTTTGATTTTCCAAAGGAAGGAACAGAGATGGGGCCAAGTGGGGATTTCCCTCAAAGGCTCAGTCCTCTGTTCCTAAAGCTACCTCGCTACCGCGGGAAATGGCGAATAGTATGAAAAAAAAAAAAAAAAAAATATATATATATATATATATATATATAAATATATATATATATATATATATTTGCTAATGACCACAAGGAAAAATTAAACACGAGAGCCCCGAGTGCACTTTAATGTATAATTACATCGTCATGGGAGAATGTAATTATACTCGAAAGTGTACTTGGGATTATTATGTCTCGTTTTTCCTCATGGTTATCAGCACATATATATATATATATATATATATATATATATATATATATATATATATATATATATATATATATATATATATATATATATATATATATATATTCCCCGCATATACTTGATCGCCGTTTCTTGCGCTAGCGAAGTAGCACCAGAAAATAGACGACAAAAGACATCAATTCACATACATACATACATACATATATATATATATATATATATATATATATATATATATATATATATATATATATATATATATATATATAAAGTGTGTGAAAGAAGAAAGTTAAGAGTAAATGTGAATAAGAGCAAGGTTATTAGGTACAGTAGGGTTGAGGGTCAAGTCAATTGGGAGGTAAGTTTGAATGGAGAAAAACTGGAGGAAGTAAAGTGTTTTAGATATCTGGGAGTGGATCTGGCAGCGGATGGAACCATGGAAGCGGAAGTGGATCATAGGGTGGGGGAAGGGGGCGAAAATCCTGGGAGCCTTGAAGAATGTGTGGAAGTCGAGAACATTATCTCGGAAAGCAAAAATGGGTATGTTTGAAGGAATAGTGGTTCCAACAATGTCGTATGGTTGCGAGGCGTGGACTATGGATAGAGTTGTGCGCAGGATGGTGGATGTGCTGGAAATGAGATGTTTGAGGACAATGTGTGGTGTGAGGTGGTTTGATCGAGTAAGTAACGTAAGGGTAAGAGAGATGTGTGGAAATAAAAAGAGCGTGGTTGAGAGAGCAGAAGAGGGTGTTTTGATATGGTTTGGGCACATGGAGAGAATGAGTGAGGAAAGATTGACCAAGAGGATATATGTGTCGGAGGTGGAGGGAACGAGGAGAAGTGGGAGACCAAATTGGAGATGGAAAGATGGAGTGAAAAAGATTTTGTGTGATCGGGGCCTGAACATGCAGGAGGGTGAAAGAAGGGCAAGGAATAGAGTGAATTGGATCGATGTGGTATACCGGGGTTGACGTGCTGTCAGTGGATTGAATCAGGGCATGTGAAGCGTCTGGGGTAAACCATGGAAAGCTGTGTAGGTATGTATATTTGCGTGTGTGGACGTATGTATATACATGTGTATGGGGGTGGGTTGGGCCATTTCTTTCGTCTGTTTCCTTGCGCTACCTCGCAAACGCGGGAGACAGCGACAAAGCAAAAAAAAAAGAAAATATATATATATATATATATATATATATATATATATCATACAAAGCTCCAACAGCCAGGATCGAACCTGGAACCCCTTGTGCAAGAGGCAGGCATGCTAACAGCTAGGCTAAGGGACTGTATAATAGGAAACAACTATGAAGGTGCGCGTTCATATACACTTTATTCGTATTCATATAACTCCGCGTTGTACAGTCAGGTTCGGTAAAACGCTATCAGCTGGCTATGTGTTCTGTTCGGAAACAACCGATAGACCCCGTTGCTCACCATTGTGAGACGAAGGGTATTCGAGTACTTAGTATTTCGAATAGTTGTTTCCTATTATACAGTCCCTTAGCCTAGCGGTTACATGCCTGCCTCTTGCACAGGGGGCCCCAGGTTCGATCCTGGCTGTTGGAGCTTTGTATGTTCTATGAAGGTGCGCGTTCATATACACTTTATTCGTGTATATATGTATATATATATATATATATATATATATATATATATATATATATATATATATATATATATATATATATATATATAAGCACATACGCGTACATATGAATAGATGTGCATACACTGCTATACATATAGATACATACATAGACATATATACATATGTATATATCAATATTTAAATCGCAACAACACACTTGATTCCCGCCATCCATCACGAATCTGTACAGACCAAGCACTGTCTGCTTTGTCTGACACCCGATGAGGTGGAGTGTCTCCACGAAACATGTCGTGCCACATGTATAGAGAAGTTACACGCTAAATAACATTGTATGAACTCCCACTGAAGTGCGATTTCAACCTTCATACTATGTGTGTGTGTGTGTGTGTGTGCTAATTCAGCATCTGTCACTTTCTTGCTGATGTTAAAGCACATCTATAACACAAGCTGACAGGTGCTGTCACCATGTTAGTGTGAGAAGTGTTCCTATGATGTTTAGTGTCCAGTCCGGGAGAGATAAAAGCCTCTTAAGGTGTTAGTTATCAGTGTGTGTGTGTGTGTGTGTGTGTGTGTGTGTGTGTGTGTGTTTAATCTCTCATGGAATGTGACGAGTCAGTTGCAAAACGAAAAAAAAGAGGTAACACAACAATTCAATATTAATATGTTCAAGGCTTTGCATCCAATAGCAGGACTAAGGTTACTTCAAGACGTTCCGGAGGTACTACAGGAGGGGGAAGCGGTCCTGGGTCCCGTGGAGTTGCTGTAGGAGGGAGCGGCGAGGTAGTGTCCCGCTGGTGGCTCCAGATGTTATTAGATGATGAGCCGTGAAAGGACGGCTGTCTGAAGCCGTAGTTACCTACGCGACGGACAGTTGCGTGTGCCGTTCTCAAGGCCGGCCAATTCTGCGCATGACAACCTACGTTTGTTCTCAGCGCCTATGACGCCCTGCGCTCGTCGCGGGTTAAAAACCAATGTCCTGCGCACCTGAGATTGTCTTAATCACATTCTCACCGCAGAAGTTATTTGCTCAATGTTTCTCTATGCCATTAGTCCGACAACCATCCCCTACCTGCTCCTCCAACGTGTCTCTGGCATTTAGACGAAAACCCGACTGAACATTGTGTGCAAAAGGGAAATGAATATGATCCTAGTTTCAGATTTTTTTTTATATGTATTTATTTTACTCCTTTCATAGTTATCTATGCCCAAAAAATAAATCTCCATGCCTCTGTTTGTTTACTCCTTTAGGGATAATTACATGTGTAAATATACAGAGGCATGAGCATTTATTTTTGGCCACAAATAACTACTAATGGAGTAAAATGTATAAAAATAAACCGGGACCAGGATCATAAATCTTTTCCCTTTTGCACACACGGTCAGTCGGATTTTAGTTTTACTCTTGAGATAGAACAGCTCACGACCCCCATGGGCAACGAAAAGAGAGAGAGAGTAAAAAAAAAAGATCGAGATGGAGAGGAGGAGTTGCCACATACCATTTGAGAAACACTGCTTGAAAGTTTAGCGAGACCCCGGAGTAATCGGTCAAACCCGGTGCTTCTCATTATAGCAGGTGTAACCGTTCGCAACTCAAGGGGTGGGTCGTTGTGATGTCTGTTTCTTCCACTACACCGCCAAGCTTCAGGACACTTTACCTTCTCTCGTCTTTCCTAACTGTAACAGCTTGACCGTCATCCTCTAA
The DNA here is from genome assembly GCF_036320965.1 of Panulirus ornatus. NCBI lineage: Eukaryota > Metazoa > Arthropoda > Malacostraca > Decapoda > Palinuridae > Panulirus > Panulirus ornatus. The sequence continues at coordinate 33,662,165 of NC_092278.1, forward strand.
GAAGCAGATCTTCAATCTTAATTCTACGATCTATTTCGCTCTTTATATATTTCATCTAAGCCCTGGCCTCTGTAGGGGGGAGCTTTTATTCGTGATTGAAGCTCCAGAATTGAAAAATAAAGATGAATAATATTTAGCGTCATAATCTCTTTACGATGTCTAGACCATCGCTCAACGTCTTTGTTCTTACACGAGTGTTAACGTCTGTTAGGCAACTGCACTCTTTATAATTTCAACCCTAGTCTACTCTTTTATTTGCTGATGATAACAATCGAACCTCCACTTCGCGTTGAGATAAAGGAGAAAAAAAAAAGGAAAAATCTTCTAAACTGATATTTGATGGGCCACACATCATACCATCTCTACCGTCTCCCGCTTGTTCCCAACCTAGAAAGAACAAGTTCTGTATAATAGTGTTATTTTCCTCCCTTATAATTTGGCCCAAATGACCATCATTAGCCTCAATCATTGAATCGTATGGATGAGAAGATTGTTTTCTCTACAGTACCTGAGAGGTAAGTGGACCAGGTAGCCCCTCTGTGCTCTTTTTTTTTTTTTTTTGCGTCAGACAATTGCTACCTGGAAGCGCCTCTCCAGCCCAGCCCCTCCAACTCCCGACGACGACGCCTGGCTGCATGTGGCAGGCATTGCGTAAGTAAATTCAGCGATCGCCACGCTTGCATAAGTAACCAGGCTATTACCATTTACGATGTCTAGCGGTGCGGGGCGCAATAGGTCTCTTGACCTGTTGCCTTGCGTAAGTCAGAGGCGACTCGTCTCTTTAGCATGTAAGTCAAAGAGGTGACTCATCTCTTTAGCATATGGGTAAGTCAAAAAGGTCACTCGTTCCTTTAGGATATGGGTAAGTCAGAGGGGCGACTCGGGCCTTTAGGATATGGGTAAGTCAGAGGAGCGACTCGTGGCTTTAGGTTATGGGTAAGTCAAAGAGGTGACTCGTTGCTTTAAGATATTGACTAAAGAAGAGGAAGACAGTCAAGGATGGCGATGGTTCGAATGATGGATGACGTTGCTTCTAGAAAGCTGGCAGAACGAGTAGAATGCAAAGCCGAGGCAGGGTGGAGAGAGAGAGAGAGAGAGAGAGAGAGAGAGAGAGAGAGAGAGAGAGAGAGAGAGAGAGAGAGAGAGAGAGAGAGAGAGAGACGCAGGAAGCTACGTCAGTGGGATGCTAGAGTGCGTCCAAGAACTTACAAACAGCGTAGCCAAAATGACTGACGAGAAGCGAAAAAAAAGGAACCAAATAGAAATAGAAAAGAATATTTCTACTTTTCAATCATTGAACGTACAAGATGAAATAGACCATTTACAGGACCAATAAAAATGGATAGGTCCCACCCAAACAAGCAAAGACCATTTTACAGGACCGCGTAAGCCAAGGGGAAGGGTCAAGGTGGGGGTAAAAAGGCAGAGATAACAAAAATAACAAGATAAGCAGAGAAGACCTTGATATGGACCACAGGGGGATCCCTTTGTGCCAAGATCGTGCATGGCTGTGTGGGGGTTCTGCATAGAAGCATGCGCACAACCCGACCGGCACGGCGTGCTTGCACATCGGACCCTTTTCACCTCCCCTGGCGACAGATCTACGAACTGAGGGAATATGTGAGTTGAGGTTGAAGGTGAAATGATTTCCTTGTGTCATTTCTCATCAGCAGTGCGTGTGACCCTGGACTTGCCTCGCATTATAAGCAGGTGACGTTTTGTTTTTCAACGTACGTTATATATTTGAATATAAAGAAAAGCCGACGTGATATTGGTGAAATTTATGAGATACAGGAACATTTCGTTGTGCGCGACAGTCCGTCAACCCTTAAACACGACGATACGACGCGTGAGCAGGACGGCACGACGCTTGAGCACGATTGGTACGACCCTTGGGTCAGATCTACGACTAGACCACCATATATATATTGGCGGAATGCTTCCATAGTGCCATTGTACAAAGGCAAAGGGGATAAGAGTGAGTGCTCAAAATACAGAGGTATAAGTTTGTTGAGTATTCCTGGTAAATTATATGGGAGGGTATTGATTGAGAGGGTGAAGGCATGTACAGAGCATCAGATTGGGGAAGAGTAGTGTGGTTTCAGAAGTGGTAGTGGATCAGGTGTTTGCTTTGAAGAATGTATGTGAGAAATGCTTCGAAAAGCAAATGGGTTTGTATGTAGCATTTATGGATCTGGAGAAGGCATATGATAGAGTTGACAGAGATGCTCTGTGGAAGGTATTAAGAATATATGGTGTGGGAGGCAAGTTGTTAGAAACAGTGAAAAGTTTTTATCGAGGATGTATGGCATGTGCACGTGTAGGGAGAGAGGAAAGTGACTGGTTCTCAGTGAATGTAGGTTTGCGGCAGGGGTGTGTGATGTCTCTATGGTTGTTTAATTTGTTTATGGATGGGGTTGTTAGGGAGGTGAATGCAAGAGGTTTGGAAAGAGGGGCAAGTATGCAGTCTGTTGTAGATGAGAGAGCTTGGGAAGTGAGTCAGTTGTTGTTCGCTGATGATACAGCGCTGGTGGCTGATTCATGTGAGAAACTGCAGAAGCTGGTGACTGAGTTTGGTAAAGTGTGTGAAAGAAGGAAGTTAAGGGTAAATGTAAATGAGAGCAAGGTTATTAGGTACAATAGGGTTGAGGGTCAAGTCAATTGGGAGGTAAGTTTGAATGGAGAAAAACTGGAAGAAGTGAAGTGTTTCAGATATCTGGGAGTGGGTTTGGCAGCGGATGGAACCATGGAAGCGGAAGTGAATCACAGGGTGGGGGAGGGGGAAAAAATTCTGGGAGCCTTGAAGAGTGTTTGGAAATCGAGAACATTATCTCGGAAAGCAAAAATTGGTATGTTTGAAGGAATAGTGGGTCCAACAATGCTGTATGGTTGCGAGGCGTGGGCTATAGATAGAGTTGTGCGCAGGAGGGTGGATGTGCTGGAAATGAGATGTTTGAGGACAATATGTGGTGTGAGGTGGTTTGAAAAGTTTAATAAAACGTACCATTTTCATAGCGTATCCAGTAGCCAAGATCTCGTCGTCATATTAGCCTCTTAATTGATTATTGTATCATTAAGCCAGCGCACTGGAAGGCACCGCTGAAGAAAAACGCTGAGCGAAAAAAGAAAAAGCCTCCAGTAGTACTGAGGTGGGTGGGCGGGTGGAGGGCAAGTCGTTAACGTCTTAATGGGAAGAGGTTTAGAATGAGCAAATTTTTCTCGCCCTGCCGGTGTACCTCGCGGTAATCATCTCGACACAGAACACCTTCATCGCTGTCCGGGTGGGGGGGTTGGTACAGAAACCCTCTAATCACTTAACCAAAGCATCGTTGGCAATTATCTTTACGGGCGATCTGATGAACCTAGTCTCTGGCTTGAACCGAGGGGCATTTGGGCTCACATATACACACACACACGTACGTGTGTGGTACTCCAAAGTGTATAATCAGGTATCCTTCGTTTATCATGATCACAGGGACCTCCCGTGATGGTAGCGGTCAGTGTGTCTGACCCAGGAGCATGCGTGGGCCACCCGCAGTCACTCCGCAATCAACCTAGCTGTTCATCCTCCATTAGAAGATGGGCGACGGAATAGTTATCTGGCTTAGGGTAGGATATATATATATATATATATATATATATATATATATATATATATATATATATATATATATATATATATATATATATATATATATATATTTTGTCGCTGTCTCCCGCGTTTGCGAGGTAGCGCAAGGAAACAGACGAAAGAAATGGCCCAACCCACCCCCATACACATGCCTTGATTCAATCCACTGACAGCACGTCAACCCCGGTATACCACATCGCTCCAATTCACTCTATTCTTTGCCCTCCTTTCACCCTACTGCAAGTTCAGGCCCCGATCACACAAAATCTTTTTCACTCCATCTTTCCACCTCCAATTTGGTCTCCTCTTCTCCTCGTTCCCTCCACCTCCGACACATATATCCTCTTGGTCAATCTTTCCTCACTCATTCTCTCCATGTGCCCAAACCATTTCAAAACACCCTCTTCTGCCCTCTCAACCACGCTCTTTTTATTTCCACACATCTCTCTTACCCTTACGTTACTCACTCGATCAAACCACCTCACACCACACATTGTCCTCAAACATCTCATTTCCAGCACATCCATCCTCCTGCGCACAACTCTATCCATAGTCCACGCCTCGCAACCATACAACATTGTTGGAACCACTATTCCTTCAAACATACCCATTTTTGCTTTCCGAGATAATGTTCTCGACTTCCACACATTCTTCAAGGCCCCAGAATTTTCGCCCCCACCCCCACCCTATGATCCACTTCCGCTTCCATGGTTCCATCCGCTGCCAGATCCACTCCCAGATATCTAAAACACTTCACTTCCTCAGTTTTTCTCCATTCAAACTCACCTCCCAATTGACTTGACCCTCAACCCTACTGTACCTAATAACCTTGCTCTTATTCACATTTACTCTTAACTTTCTTCTTTCACACACTTTACCAAACTCAGTCACCAGCTTCTGCAGTTTCTCACATGAATCAGCCACCAACGCTGTATCATCAGCGAACAACAACTGACTCACTTCCCAAGCTCTCTCATCCCCAACAGACTTCATACTTGCCTCTCTTTCCAAAACTCTTGAATTCACCTCCCTAACAACCCCATCCATAAACAAATTAAACAACCATGGAGACATCACACACCCCTGCCGCAAACCTACATTCACTGAGAACCAATCACTTTCCTCTCTTCCTACACGTACACATGCCTTACATCCTCGATAAAAACTTTTAATTGCTTCTAACAACTTGCCTCCAACACCATATATTCTTAATACCTTCCACAGAGCATCTCTATCAACTCTATCATATGCCTTCTCCAGATCCATAAATGCTACATACAAATCCATTTGCTTTTCTAAGTATTTCTCACATACATTCTTCAAAGCAAACACCTGATCCACACATCCTCTACGAAACAACACTGCTCTTCCCCAATCTGATGCTCTGTACATGCCTTCACCCTCTCAATCAATACCCTCCCATATAATTTGCCAGGAATACTCAACAAACTTATACCTCTGTAATTTGAGCACTCACTCTTATCCCCTTTGCCTTTGTACAATGGCACTATGCACGCATTCCGCCAATCTTCAGGCACCTCACCATGAGTCATACATACATTAAATAACCTTACCAGCCAGTCAACAATACAGTCACCCCCTTTTTTAATAAATTCCACTGCAATACCATCCAAACCTGCTGCCTTGCCGGCTTTCATCTTCCGCAAAGCTTTTACTACCTCTTCTCTGTTTACCAACTCATTTTCCCTAACCCTCGCACTTTGCACACCACCTCGACCAAAACACCCTATATCTGCCACTCTATCATCAAACACATTCAACAAACCTTCAAAATACTCACTCCATCTCCTTCTCACATCACCACTACTTGTTATATAACACCTCCCCATTTGCGCCCTTCACTGAAGTTCCCATTTGCTCCCTTGTCTTACGCACTTTATTTACCTCCTTCCAGAACATCTTTTTATTCTCCCTAAAATTTAATGATACTCTCTCACCCCAACTCTCATTTGCCCTTTTTTTCACCTCTTGCACCTTTCTCTTGACCTCCTGTCTCTTTCTTTTATACGTCTCCCACTCAATTTCATTTTTTCCCTGCAAAAATCGTCCAAATGCCTCTCTCTTCTCTTTCACTAATACTCTTACTTCTTCATCCCACCACTCACTACCCTTTCTAATCAACCCACCTCCCACTCTTCTCATGCCACAAGCATCTTTTGCGCAATCGATCACTGATTCCCTAAATACATCCCATTCCTCCCCCACTCCCCTTACTTCCATTGTTCTCACCTTTTTCCATTCTGTACTCAGTCTCTCCTGGTACTTCCTCACACAAGTCTCCTTCCCAAGCTCACTTACTCTCACCACCCTCTTCACCCCAACATTCACTCTTCTTTTCTGAAAACCCATACAAATCTTCACCTTAGCCTCCACAAGATAATGATCAGACATCCCTCCAGTTGCACCTCTCAGCACATTAACATCCAAAAGTCTCTCTTTCGCACGCCTGTCAATTAACACGTAATCCAATAACGCTCTCTGGCCATCTCTCCTACTTACATAAGTATACTTATGTATATCTCGCTTTTTAAACCAGGTATTCCCAATCATCAGTCCTTTTTCAGCACATAAATCTACAAGCTCTTCACCATTTCCATTTACAACACTGAACACCCCATGTATACCAATTATTCCCTCAACTGCCACATTACTCACCTTTGCATTCAAATCACCCAACACTACAACCCGGTCTCGTGCATCAAAACCACTAACACACTCATTCAGCTGCTCCCAAAACACTTGCCTCTCATGATCTTTCTTCTCATGCCCAGGTGCATATGCACCAATAATCACCCATCTCTCTCCATCAACTTTCAGTTTTACCCATATTAATCGAGAATTTACTTTCTTACATTCTATCACATACTTCCACAACTCCTGTTTCAGGAGTACTGCTACTCCTTCCCTTGCTCTTGTCCTCTCACTAACCCCTGACTTTACTCCCCAGACATTCCCAAACCACTCTTCCCCTTTACCCTTGAGCTTCGTTTCACTCAGAGCCAAAACATCCAGGTTCCTTTCCTCAAACATACTACCTATCTCTCCTTTTTTCACATCTTGGTTACATCCACACACATTTAGGCACCCCACTCTGAGCCTTCGAGGAGGATGAGCACTCCCCGCGTGACTCCTTCTGTTTCCCATTTTAGAAAGTTAATACAAGGAGGGGAGGATTTCTGGCCCCCCGCTCCCGTCCCCTCTAGTCGCTTTCTACGACACGCGAGGAATACGTTGGAAGTATTCTTTCACCCCTATCCCCAGGGATAATATACATATATACATACATATACACATACACACACATACACATACATACGCACATATACACACACACTCACACATACATATATATACATATGAAAACTGTAAGAAACAATTTAGAAAACTGAAACTTCTAGCTTGAAATGAATGAAAAAATGAATGTCACATTATGGTTCAACCTCTGGCTATGGAAAAAGGAAATGTATAATTTATTTACACAAACGTCAATAGCAGTTCTCATCAATTTAACCACTGTATCAATAAGCTTCAATGTCTAAGCTACATTTTTCTCCAATTTCACTATTTTCTTGTCAAAACACCATGTATGAAAACTATCACTCCAGTAACACAACTATAAACATTTACTTCCCCTTTAAAAAAAGTTCTGGGGAAGTCTGTCTCGATACACTGCGGGAAACTCTACCACCTGGCGAGGTTTGTGTTGCAATGGTTCCCGATTCACAAACGTAGTAGCATCACTGGTGGGCCAAGGTAGTTCCGTTTGCGAAGAGGCGCTTTATATGATGTCTTGACACACGATGATCTTAACGAGGTGACGATAGAGGTCCAGTGGAAGTGTTGTTCAGCGATGGGCAATTTCCTTGCCATGCTGAAGGACACAGTTCCCGTCACGGCGATTCTCTTCCACCGTCTGAGGACTTTCGAGCGGCAGGTGTAGGGACGTGACTGTTTCTGTACACGGGAGACATCCGTGTTCCCGTGCAACATATATGAGCACAGACTGCTGTCACCCATTACGTAGTGTACAAAGCCACAGAAAACGTACCGTCCTCATCGGCCAAAGACGTTCCACCTACACCCTCTCTCTCTCTGTCTCTCTGTCCCTACTGCTGCTGTTGCTTTCTTCATTTCAGCTCACACAACCACAAGACACGGGGGTGGAAACATCATCAGATCTTCAGCTGTTCCCTCACCACTCCTGTCCGTGTTGTCATGTGGATTCGTCCAATGGGTGGAAGCGAAGGCCGTCAGGGGGTGGAGTGGTTGTTACCGGCAAACGTGACTCACTCTATATTATATATATTTATACTATATATATATATATATATATATATATATTATATATATATATTATATATATATATATATATATATATATACACACACACACGCAAATAAACATACCTATACATTCTCAACGTATTTATATATATATATATATTATATATATATATATATATATATTATATATATATATATATATATATATATATACACACACAGACATATACATATATGCACATGTAAATAATTCATACTGGCTGCTTTATTCATTCCCATCGCCACCCCGCCACACATGTATAAAAACCCTCTCTCCCCTCATGTGCGCGAGGTAGCGCTAGGAAAAGACAACAAAGGCCACTTTCGTTCACACTCAGCCTCTAGCTGTCATGTATAATGCACCGAAACCACATCTCCTTTCCACATCAGGTGTTGGCGTGGATAGTTTGTCTGTGCAAGTCTATGTTTTGACCACGCAATACACGATATTAGAATCAATATCTAACATAACACATCGTACTAACTGAAATCTACATCTTTTAAGTGGTTTACACTGATAAGGTTAAGGTCAGTCTTAAACGGTGCAGAGTCCCAAAAAACGGTGTAGAGTCAAAAAAAAAACAAAGAAAAAAAAAAGGACCACAAAGACCCTCCCTTGCAAGGACCTGGCTGTGATGAGAGAGGTAGGTAAGTAGGTTCAGTCACGCCAAAATCGTGTGGGCTCTTAGGAGGTGGTGGGTCCCGCCCTCTCAACCCCCTCATGGGTTTAATGTCACGCCAAGTCTCCGCGCTGTGCCTGGCGGACCATGTCTTATGCAACGCCAACGTCGAATGTCAGTGATGAGGAGCCACCCTCCTTACTTCCTACTTCATCATCATCATCATATCGGCGTTGCCAGCTTACTTGCAAGCACACAGACTCGTGGATCGCTTTTGAGTGGAGCGTACGTACCTACGTGTGTGTGTGTGTGTGAGTGTTGGAGAAAGGGACTGGGGAAGGGAGTTCTAGAGACCGGCGCAGCTTTCGCAGTTCCATGCTGAGAGCTGTGCTGGGAGGTCTTATACTATATTTGATGTTGCTTAAGTCTAACAGAACGGGACAAGAATCAAATGCCTTGTTTAATCACGTTAGAAACTATGATCATTGTACTGACTAGAGTGATGCCATCTCAGTTATCAAATCTATTACCACGGAATTATCATTGAATCTTCTATTATCATAATACACAAAGAATTATAATCTTAATATTAGTGATGGTCTATACGAATTAGCTTTATTGTTGATAAAATTTGTTAAATAATAAGTTTATGAACGTTCGTTGTCTGTCTTGGACAATCGCATGTTTACCAAATGGCGTCCTAGCTTCGTCTCTTCGATTATATCAACTGACTTATATTTCTTTCTTGTGTCTCCCCTGATGATGTGTTTATTACACGAAGGTGCACTTGGGAACTTGTGTTTCATTTTCCCGTGGACTCATAGGAATATATAATTTTTATTTTTTTTTATTATATATATATATAATAATATATATATATATATATATATATTTATATATAATATATATATATATATAATATATATTTATATATATATATTATATATATTATATAATATATATATATTTGTATTTTGCTTTGACGCTGTCTCCAGCGTTGACGAGGTAGCGCAAGGAAACAGACGAAGGAATGGCCCAACCCTCCCACATACACATGTATATACATACACAATCCACACACGCAAATATACATACCTATACATCTCAACGTATACATATATATACACACACAGACATATACATATATACACATGTACATAATTCATACTGTCTGCCTTCATTCATTTCCATCGCCACCCTGCCACACATGAAATAACAACCCCCTCCCCCCTCATGTGCGCGAGATAGCGCTGGGAAAAGACAACAAAGCCACATTCGTTCACACTCAGTCTCTAGCTGTCATGTAATAATGCACCGAAACCACAGCTCCCTTTCCACATCCAGACCCCACAGAACTTTCCATGGTTTACCCCAGACGCTTCACATGCCCTGATTCAATCCACTGACAGCACGTTGACCCGGTATATCACATCGTTCCAATTCACTCTATTTCTTGCCCTCCTTTCACCCTCCTGCATGTTCAGGCCCCGATCACACAAAATCTTTTTCACTCCATCTTTCCACCTCCAATTTGGTCTCCCTCTTCTCCTCGTTCCCTCCACCTCCGACACATATATCCTCTTGGTCAATCTTTCCTCACTCATTCTCTCCATGTGCCCAAACCATTCAAAACACCCTCTTCTGCTCCTCTCAACCACGCTCTTTTTATTTCCACACATCTCTCTTACCCTTACGTTACTCACTCGATCAAACCACCTCACACCACACATTGTCCTCAAACATCTCATTTCCAGCACATCCATCCTCCTGCGCACAACTCTATCCATAGTCCACGCCTCGCAACCATACAACATTGTTGGAACCACTATTCCTTCAAACATACCCATTTTTGCTTTCCGAGATAATGTTCTCGACTTCCACACATTCTTCAAGGCCCCCAGAATTTTCGCCCCCTACCCCCACCCTATGATCCACTTCCGCTTCCATGGTTCCATCCGCTGCCAGATCCACTCCCAGATATCTAAAACACTTCACTTCCTCAGTTTTTCTCCATTCAAACTCACCTCCCAATTGACTTGACCCTCAACCCTACTGTACCTAATAACCTTGCTCTTATTCACATTTACTCTTAACTTTCTTCTTTCACACACTTTACCAAACTCAGTCACCAGCTTCTGCAGTTTCTCACATGAATCAGCCACCAACGCTGTATCATCAGCGAACAACAACTGACTCACTTCCCAAGCTCTCTCATCCCCAACAGACTTCATACTTGCCTCTCTTTCCAAAACTCTTGAATTCACCTCCCTAACAACCCCATCCATAAACAAATTAAACAACCATGGAGACATCACACACCCCTGCCGCAAACCTACATTCACTGAGAACCAATCACTTTCCTCTCTTCCTACACGTACACATGCCTTACATCCTCGATAAAAACTTTTAATTGCTTCTAACAACTTGCCTCCAACACCATATATTCTTAATACCTTCCACAGAGCATCTCTATCAACTCTATCATATGCCTTCTCCAGATCCATAAATGCTACATACAAATCCATTTGCTTTTCTAAGTATTTCTCACATACATTCTTCAAAGCAAACACCTGATCCACACATCCTCTACCACTTCTGAAACAACACTGCTCTTCCCCAATCTGATGCTCTGTACATGCCTTCACCCTCTCAATCAATACCCTCCCATATAATTTGCCAGGAATACTCAACAAACTTATACCTCTGTAATTTGAGCACTCACTCTTATCCCCTTTGCCTTTGTACAATGACACTATGCACGCATTCCGCCAATCTTCAGGCACCTCACCATGAGTCATACATACATTAAATAACCTTACCAGCCAGTCAACAATACAGTCACCCCCTTTTTTAATAAATTCCACTGCAATACCATCCAAACCTGCTGCCTTGCCGGCTTTCATCTTCCGCAAAGCTTTTACTACCTCTTCTCTGTTTACCAACTCATTTTCCCTAACCCTCGCACTTTGCACACCACCTCGACCAAAACACCCTATATCTGCCACTCTATCATCAAACACATTCAACAAACCTTCAAAATACTCACTCCATCTCCTTCTCACATCACCACTACTTGTTATATAACACCTCCCCATTTGCGCCCTTCACTGAAGTTCCCATTTGCTCCCTTGTCTTACGCACTTTATTTACCTCCTTCCAGAACATCTTTTTATTCTCCCTAAAATTTAATGATACTCTCTCACCCCAACTCTCATTTGCCCTTTTTTTCACCTCTTGCACCTTTCTCTTGACCTCCTGTCTCTTTCTTTTATACGTCTCCCACTCAATTTCATTTTTTCCCTGCAAAAATCGTCCAAATGCCTCTCTCTTCTCTTTCACTAATACTCTTACTTCTTCATCCCACCACTCACTACCCTTTCTAATCAACCCACCTCCCACTCTTCTCATGCCACAAGCATCTTTTGCGCAATCGATCACTGATTCCCTAAATACATCCCATTCCTCCCCCACTCCCCTTACTTCCATTGTTCTCACCTTTTTCCATTCTGTACTCAGTCTCTCCTGGTACTTCCTCACACAAGTCTCCTTCCCAAGCTCACTTACTCTCACCACCCTCTTCACCCCAACATTCACTCTTCTTTTCTGAAAACCCATACAAATCTTCACCTTAGCCTCCACAAGATAATGATCAGACATCCCTCCAGTTGCACCTCTCAGCACATTAACATCCAAAAGTCTCTCTTTCGCACGCCTGTCAATTAACACGTAATCCAATAACGCTCTCTGGCCATCTCTCCTACTTACATAAGTATACTTATGTATATCTCGCTTTTTAAACCAGGTATTCCCAATCATCAGTCCTTTTTCAGCACATAAATCCACAAGCTCTTCACCATTTCCATTTACAACACTGAACACCCCATGTATACCAATTATTCCCTCAACTGCCACATTACTCACCTTTGCATTCAAATCACCCAACACTACAACCCGGTCTCGTGCATCAAAACCACTAACACACTCATTCAGCTGCTCCCAAAACACTTGCCTCTCATGATCTTTCTTCTCATGCCCAGGTGCATATGCACCAATAATCACCCATCTCTCTCCATCAACTTTCAGTTTTACCCATATTAATCGAGAATTTACTTTCTTACATTCTATCACATACTTCCACAACTCCTGTTTCAGGAGTACTGCTACTCCTTCCCTTGCTCTTGTCCTCTCACTAACCCCTGACTTTACTCCCCAGACATTCCCAAACCACTCTTCCCCTTTACCCTTGAGCTTCGTTTCACTCAGAGCCAAAACATCCAGGTTCCTTTCCTCAAACATACTACCTATCTCTCCTTTTTTCACATCTTGGTTACATCCACACACATTTAGGCACCCCACTCTGAGCCTTCGAGGAGGATGAGCACTCCCCGCGTGACTCCTTCTGTTTCCCATTTTAGAAAGTTAATACAAGGAGGGGAGGATTTCTGGCCCCCCGCTCCCGTCCCCTCTAGTCGCTTTCTACGACACGCGAGGAATACGTTGGAAGTATTCTTTCACCCCTATCCCCAGGGATAATATACATATATACATACATATACACATACACACACATACACATACATACGCACATATACACACACACTCACACATACATATATATACATATGAAAACTGTAAGAAACAATTTAGAAAACTGAAACTTCTAGCTTGAAATGAATGAAAAAATGAATGTCACATTATGGTTCAACCTCTGGCTATGGAAAAAGGAAATGTATAATTTATTTACACAAACGTCAATAGCAGTTCTCATCAATTTAACCACTGTATCAATAAGCTTCAATGTCTAAGCTACATTTTTCTCCAATTTCACTATTTTCTTGTCAAAACACCATGTATGAAAACTATCACTCCAGTAACACAACTATAAACATTTACTTCCCCTTTAAAAAAAGTTCTGGGGAAGTCTGTCTCGATACACTGCGGGAAACTCTACCACCTGGCGAGGTTTGTGTTGCAATGGTTCCCGATTCACAAACGTAGTAGCATCACTGGTGGGCCAAGGTAGTTCCGTTTGCGAAGAGGCGCTTTATATGATGTCTTGACACACGATGATCTTAACGAGGTGACGATAGAGGTCCAGTGGAAGTGTTGTTCAGCGATGGGCAATTTCCTTGCCATGCTGAAGGACACAGTTCCCGTCACGGCGATTCTCTTCCACCGTCTGAGGACTTTCGAGCGGCAGGTGTAGGGACGTGACTGTTTCTGTACACGGGAGACATCCGTGTTCCCGTGCAACATATATGAGCACAGACTGCTGTCACCCATTACGTAGTGTACAAAGCCACAGAAAACGTACCGTCCTCATCGGCCAAAGACGTTCCACCTACACCCTCTCTCTCTCTGTCTCTCTGTCCCTACTGCTGCTGTTGCTTTCTTCATTTCAGCTCACACCAACCACAAGACACGGGGGTGGAAACATCATCAGATCTTCAGCTGTTCCCTCACCACTCCTGTCCGTGTTGTCATGTGGATTCGTCCAATGGGTGGAAGCGAAGGCCGTCAGGGGGTGGAGTGGTTGTTACCGGCAAACGTGACTCACTCTATATATATATATATATATATATATATATATATATATATATATATATATATATATATATATATATATATATATATATATATATATACACACACACACGCAAATAAACATACCTATACATCTCAACGTATATATATATATATATATATATATATATATATATATATATATATATATATATATATATATATATATATACACACACAGACATATACATATATGCACATGTAAATAATTCATACTGGCTGCTTTTATTCATTCCCATCGCCACCCCGCCACACATGTAATAACAACCCTCTCTCCCCTCATGTGCGCGAGGTAGCGCTAGGAAAAGACAACAAAGGCCACTTTCGTTCACACTCAGCCTCTAGCTGTCATGTATAATGCACCGAAACCACAGCTCCCTTTCCACATCCAGGTGTTGGCGTGGATAGTTTGTCTGTGCAGTCTATGTTTTGACCACGCAATACACGATATTAGAATCAATATCTAACATAACACATCGTACTAACTGAAATCTACATCTTTTAAGTGGTTTACACTGATAAGGTTAAGGTCAGTCTTAAACGGTGCAGAGTCCCAAAAAACGGTGTAGAGTCAAAAAAAAAAGCAAAGAAAAAAAAAAGGACCACAAAGACCCTCCCTTTGCAAGACCCTGGCTGTGATGAGAGAGTAAGTAAGTAAGTAAGGTTCAGTCACGCCAAAATCTTGTGTGGCCTCTTAGGGAGGTGGTGGGTCTATCGCGCTCCGCTGCCTGGCGACCATGTCTTATGCAACGCCAACCGTCGAATGTCAGTGATGAGGAGCCACCCTCTTTACTTCCTCCTTCATCATCATCATCATCATCGGCGTTGCCACGCTATACTTGCAAGCACACAGACTCGTGGATCGCTTTTGAGTGGAGCGTACGTACCTACGTGTGTGTGTGTGTGTGTGTGAGTGTTGGAGAAAGGGACTGGGGAAGGGAGTTCTAGAGACCGGCGCAGCTTTCGCAGTTCCATGCTGAGAGCTGTGCTGGGAGGTCTTATACTATATTGATGTTGCTTAAGTCTAACAGAACGGGACAAGAATCAAATGCCTTGTTTAATCACGTTAGAAACTATGATCATTGTACTGACTAGAGTGATGCCATCTCAGTTATCAAATCTATTACCACGAGAATTATCATTGAATCTTCTATTATCAAATACACAAAGAATTATAATCTTAATATTAGTGATGGTCTATACGAATTAGCTTTATTGTTGATAAAATTTGTTAAATAATAAGTTTATGAACGTTCGTTGTCTGTCTTGGACAATCGCATGTTTACCAAATGGCGTCCTAGCTTCGTCTCTTCGATGTATATCAACTGACTTATATTTCTTTCTTGTGTCTCCCCTGATGATGTGTTTATTACACGAAGGTGCACTTGGGAACTTGTGTTTCATTTTCCCCGTGGACTCATAGGAATATATATATTTTTATTTTTTTTTATTATATATATATATAATATATATATATATATATATATATATATACATATATATATATATATATATATATATATATATATATATATATATATATATATATATATATATATTTGTATTTTGCTTTGACGCTGTCTCCAGCGTTGACGAGGTAGCGCAAGGAAACAGACGAAGGAATGGCCCAACCCTCCCACATACACATGTATATACATACACATCCACACACGCAAATATACATACCTATACATCTCAACGTATACATATATATACACACACAGACATATACATATATACACATGTACATAATTCATACTGTCTGCCTTCATTCATTTCCATCGCCACCCTGCCACACATGAAATAACAACCCCCTCCCCCCTCATGTGCGCGAGATAGCGCTGGGAAAAGACAACAAAAGCCACATTCGTTCACACTCAGTCTCTAGCTGTCATGTAATAATGCACCGAAACCACAGCTCCCTTTCCACATCCAGACCCCACAGAACTTTCCATGGTTTACCCCAGACGCTTCACATGCCCTGATTCAATCCACTGACAGCACGTTGACCCCGGTATATCACATCGTTCCAATTCACTCTATTTCTTGCACGCCTTTCACCCTCCTGCATGTTCAGGCCCCGATCACCCAAAATCTTTTTCACTCCATCTTTCCACCTCCAATTTGGTCTCCCACTTCTCCTCGTTCCCTCCACTTCTGACACATATATCCTCTTTGTCAATCTTTCCTCACTCATTCTCTCCATGTGACCAAACCATTTCAAAATACCCTCCTCTGATCTCTCAACCGCACTCTTTTTGTTACCGCAAATCTCTCGTACCCTATTATTACTCGATCAAACCACCTCACACTGCACATTGTCCTCAAACATCTCATTTCCAGCATTTCCTCCTCCGCAAAACTCTATCTATAGCCCACGCCTCGCAACCATATAACATTGCTGGAACCTCTATTCCTTCAAACATACCCATTTTTGCTTTCCGAGATACTGTTCTCGACTTCCACACATTCTTCAACGCTTCCAGAACTTTCGCCCCCTCCCCCACCCTATGATCCACTTCCGCTTCCATGGTTCCATCCGCTGCCAGATCCACTCCCAGATATCTAAAACACTTCACTTCCTCCAGTTTTTCTGCATTCAAACTTACCTCCCAGTTGACTTGTCTTGCAGATCATGGTTGACTGAAAGGATTCCTCCTTACTCAATACCCTGTCATTACATAATTGCTAGTTAGGCACATAGTACTCTTTTTTGATGACGACAGATACACTTAAAAAAGATTAACAAGTGTCCCCGAGGTGACGCCCTTGGTACCCGGCGTTCGTGTGGTGAGAGATGTCTTTATCACCCACCCCTGGACCCGCTAAGTGAGGAGTGGACAGTCAGCAGGTAGCAATCACTGATCCGTAAAGTCAACTTGACATTCACGCCGGGAGATTGGTGCGTGCTGTAGCGCTAGGCGGCTGGCGCAAGGCTGTCGCGTATGAAGGGGAGGGTGGGGGACACGGGCCGGCTCCTGACGAGGGACAGATGGTGTAGGACTGTCATGGTCGGGTGGACCACGACTGGCTGGCTCCAGACGAGAGACAGATGGCGTAATACTCATGATCGGGAGGGCCATGGACTGGCTCCTGACGAGGGACAGATGATGTAGGACTGTCATGGTCGGGTGGACCACGACTGGCTGGCTCCAGATGAGAGACAGATGGCGCAATACTCATGATCGGGAGGGCCATGGACTGGCTCCTGACGAGGGACAGATGATGTAGGACTGTCATGGTCGGGAGGGCCACGACTGTCTGGCTCCAGACGAGAGACAGATGGCGTAATACTCATGGTCGGGATGGCCATGGACTGGCTCCTGACGAGGGACAGATGATGTAGGACTGTCATGGTCGGGAGGGCCACGACTGTCTGGCTCCAGACGAGAGACAGATGGCGTAATACTCATGGTCGGGATGGCCATGGACTGGCTCATGACGAGGGACAGATGATGTAGGACTGTCATGGTCGGGAGGGCCTTGGGCTGGCTGGCTCCTGATCTAACGCTGCAATCAAGGGGCAGCTGCTGCTTCCAGGAGGGTAGATGAATACACAGCTATGAGAGAGGAAGAGAGTCGGTGGAGTGGATGATGGCGCACTGAAGAGTTCCAGGAAGTCTGACCAAACGACATAAAGTACACGTCCTCTGCTGTATGTAACGCCAGGAAGATGATGCAGTTGGATAGAGACTGCACGTCTCCTCCTGCAGGAGAATGTATCCTCCGCTCAAAAGGGCAACTTCCTTCCTCAGGTACGAGATGCTGCCAGGCCGCCGCTCACACCTTTTCCTCATAATGCCATTGTGCGAACCTTTTCCAAAAAGACCAAAGGGATGTCGTGTGCAGTACAGATACTTTAACACTACGGATTGTGAGAAACCAACCGACCATCTTGATCAATCCTGGTCAACTGTTGTTATGTCCGTGACCTGAGTTACGTCAGTGACCTGAGTTAGGTCATTTTGTTTACCTGGGACGGCGCGGTAAGTGAATACCGTATAACTGGCTTATATACATTTTCATGTCAAAGGCTCCAGTCATGGACAAAAGGAAAAAGAAGACAAGTGAAAGTATTTGCGAATTTTGGAGGAAGTGTGTGTGTGTGTGTGTGTGTGTGTGTGTGTGTGTGAGTGTATAATGCAGTATATACTGTATCAAGCATAAAGCAATAGCGTAACGTAACATAACGTAGTATGTACTATGCACTGTGTACAATACCGTCTATACTGCATCAGAAACATGATAACATCATGCAATCTACACTCCATCAACAATGCAGTCTCTACTCCACCAGGGACGCAATGCAGTCTATCATGCTATCTGGGTAACCCAATGCGCTCCTTGCCTGTACAACACAGTTCAGCAAGCACCTCACCAGTAACTACGTACAGTATTCAAGTACTGTCGCTCATCACCTGGCAAAGCACACGTCTGGCGAGCAGCCGCAGACGTGCTACCGGCAAACAATTGCCCTCCCCTCCCTTACCTTAAGCATCACGTTGATACTGCGATAGAAATCAGCAACCCCTAGCTCTATCATCCCGCTGGGAGCCCCCTTGCTCTACCGATGGTGGTGAATTGTAGCGTCCGAGACCAGCGGCTCAGATGTGAGGATGCTAAATAACACCTAGACGACCATCTTAATTGCCACCGATCATCATGGTATCTGTGGATCTGCTCTCTCTCTCTCTCTCTCTCTCTCTCTCTCTCTCTCTCTCTCTCTCTCTCTCTCTCTCTCTCTCCCACAAAGCAATAACACTAGAGCTACTGTAGCTTCAACCGCAATCAAGTTGTCTCAATTTTTCTATGGGCAAATTCACCCCGGTAAGGTTCCCTTACATTTGGCTACCTCGTTAAGGACTATCCGGCGTGCAATTGGCAAACGATCATGGGGAGTTAAGATCGCAATCGCGACGTAAAGAGATTGAGAGAAGAGGGGGAAAAAAAAAAGAGAGGTTTGAAATTATACCACCAGCCTCTGGCCTCACCGATCCCATCCACACCACCCGTACATAACCGCTCCTCGCCCACTCTTTCTGATTTCGACGCATCTGGGTCGTTTAACGCCACCATCTCCCACTCTCCATACTCACTCCCTCCCTGTCCCCGCTGGTTTATGAGGTGGTGCGGCTTAATCTTTCTACCTGTACTCCACTGGGTGATTACCATAGAGTGTTGCCATCTACAGGTGAGGACCGTAAGATTCTTGACCAGATGGACTTGGGTGGAGGAGAACGGCCGCTTGGCGGAGGCAGACAATAGCCTGCAGGTCCAGTACTGGTCGACCTATGGTCGTGTGTGTGTGTGTGTGTGTGTGTGTGTGTCTGTGTGTGGGGTGACGTGTTGTACGGGAATATGATGATGAAGGGGTATCATTATGACGGGGTTTGTTATAAAGAGGGCTTCAGTCACGACCAAAAGTCAGTAATGATTCCAGACACCGAAAGATTTATGAAGAAAAGGTCAAAGAATAATGATTATAGGAGTTATGTGATATATATATATATATATATATATATATATATATATATATATATATATATATATATATATATATATATATATATCCCTGGGGATAGGGGATTAAGAATACTTCCCACGTATTCCCTGCGTGTCGTAGAAGGCGACTAAAAGGGGAGGGAGCGGGGGGCTGGAAATCCTCCTCTCTCATTGTCTTTTTTTTAATTTTTCAAAAGAAGGAACAGAGAAGAGGGCCAGGTGAGGATATTCCCTCAAAGGCCCAGTTCTCTGTTCTTAACGCTACCTCGCTAACGCGGGAAATGGCGAATAGTGTGAAAGAAAAGAGAAAAGATATATATATATATATATATATATATATATATATATATATATATATATATATATATATATATATATATATATATACATAACCAATATCTGTGGTCAGAATGAAATGATTAAAGAAAATAGAAGAGAGAGAGAGAGAGAGAGAGAGAGAGAGAGAGAGAGAGAGAGAGAGAGAGAGAGAGAGAGAGAGAGAGAGAGAGAGAGAGAGAGAGAGAGAGAGAGTATAAGATAGCAAATAAGAGGAAAGATCTACTACCATGAACGCACACAGAGGACATAGTAAGTGTTACTGGTCATGTTCATACCTTTACCCACCTGTCCCGGGATCTCCCCTTCTGTGGAGCGCCCTTAGTGCCCAGGAAGCCGACCACGGCCACTTATCCCTGCCACAGGTCAAGGAGTGTGGTTACGTCGGGTGTATGTCTTCGCGGGATGAGCAGAGAGCAAATGCTGAGTATGTGTTTTGTGTCGTCGGTGTAAGAGCTGCACTTCGGGCATGGGGGGGTCTTGTGGTACGTTGACTAGTTGTTTGCAGTGTTTAAGAAGTGGCTGGTGACCACAACAGGTACGAGGAATAGGTAACTCGTGTATAAGTGTGAATGTGAAGTTTTAGAAGGGCGTTGGTGATGGAGTGGTGTTTAAGGCTAGGTTGGGAGGGAGGTTGCTTACTGCCTGTTAGGTCATTTCACTGTGTGTGTGTGTGCCTTACCAACGTCGTGTTTGTGAGAGTTGGGGCGCCTGTATCAGATGCTGGAGTTTGAGGCGTAGGTAGACTGTTTCTACATGAGGGGTTGGG
This sequence comes from Panulirus ornatus, assembly GCF_036320965.1. NCBI lineage: Eukaryota > Metazoa > Arthropoda > Malacostraca > Decapoda > Palinuridae > Panulirus > Panulirus ornatus. The sequence goes on from NC_092278.1 coordinate 33,682,950, forward strand.
TAGTTTGTTATGAAGTGGTATGGACGATAAGGTTCTTGTAACGTTGTAAGGATCAGAGAACCTGAGCGTATATTGTACTGGGGGTAATTTTGTCGTGCAATTGTTGAATGCTTGTTTGTGCCACGCAGCCAGTCACTGTTCTGAGGGCTTCGTATTGTGTGGTTTATAGCTTTGTTATGTTTACTTTTGATTGGTGGATGACCTGGATGATGTAGTTAGGGTGGAGCGGATGATCTTTCTGAAGAGGTTGTTGATATAAACCCTTTTCCTTGACGAAATCTAGTACCGGTAAGTGTCTTAAGGGCATTTAGACTGTCTGTGGCCTCATGGTGATATCTGTGGTGTGGGGTAACGAATTTCATGTATGTATGTGTGTGTGTGTGTGTGTGTGTGTGTGTGTGTGTGCAGAGCCAACCCTTAAAGGTGGAAAGTTTAGTGGGAGAGGGCCGAAACGAGCTTGGTTTTGATGAAATAGCACAACAGATTGTATCATGTGCAGCACTGCGAGACCCTCTCGCTGGTAGAGTGCATTGTAATGGTGTGTTTAGTGACGAGGCGTGTGTGGGGGTGTGTGTATAGCAAGGGTGAGTGTGAGGGTGTGTTGTATAGCAAGGGTGAGTGTGAGGGTGTGTTGTATAGCAAGGGTGAGTGTGAGGGTGTGTTGTATAGCAAGGGTGAGTGTGAGGGTGTGTTGTATAGCAAGGGTGAGTGTGAGGGTGTGTTGTATAGCAAGGGTGAGTGTGAGGGTGTGTTGTATAGCAAGGGTGAGTGTGAGGGTGTGTTGTATAGCAAGGGTGAGTGTGAGGGTGTGTTGTATAGCAAGGGTGAGTGTGAGGGTGTGTTGTATAGCAAGGGTGAGTGTGAGAGTGTGTTATTTAGTGGTGTGTTCTCGAGCAAAATGTGTGGTGTACGGTGGGTTATGTACTGGTTCGTTATGTAGCAAAGCATGTGTGAGGATGTACCAAGTGTGGTGTGTTCTGCGGCAAGGCGTGTGTGAGGATGGACCGAGAGTTTGTTGAATGAAGTTAAAGAGAATTTACATATGTCAACGTGTATTGTACAACTGTTTCTCGAGGGTAAAACAAAGACCCGTTTAATGTAAGGAAATGCACTGAAATTACATTATGTCTCTTCGTAGGTTTGGCTCAGTTTCTTGTTTTTAGTCTTTTCATTCTCTTCAGTTATCCCCCTTAACCCTGGCATTTTACCTGACCTTCAAGCTTAAGGTTAAAGGTCAGTAATGTCGAGGGTATAAATGGAGATGCGTTTGTTGAGCGTGAAAAGATGTGTTCGCTGGCAAACGTTGGCACTGTGAGTTCATACAAATAATTTACTCGTAATTTGCTGCGAGAACGAGACACGCGAAATACTCTCCTATCGCCATGATCTTTCAAGGAGAAACTAACATATAACATCAACGTATGACAGTGATGGCTGTAGGAGCAATTTCCCTCACTGGTGAACGTCAGGCCAAGAGATATATATGGACTTGGGTAGGTGTTCGCATGCTCTTATATACGCTGGCCCGTCTCTATGTATTACCACAGGTTCCTCCTATCTGTAGCAGTTCTGGATACTGTGATACAAATGTACAATTTCCATGTAATATTTCCGATTTGTTTATATACTACACACGTAGGACTAAAGACATAGTGTGTATGTATATATACATACGAGGTTAAGAGACGGGGGCACACAACACCAGTGTTTAGATTTATCTCCCGGTTACACACAAATTGTAATCACACACATGAAGGTAAATACTAATGTTCCACGTGAAGATAATACGGCAAAACTCACAATTGCCAGACATAAAGACATCAACACCTGAGAATTTACGCGTAGTTGCCTTTCATTATCGTTCCCCTGAAGTAAGCTGCCGCTCTCGCTATAAATCCCGACAAGAAAAATATGCAAGCTCAATTAGTAAACATTGAGTGGATATTCCCTTTTTTTTTCCCCCTCTCTTCTCTAAAAGTTTGATTACCTTCGGGTATTGTGAAGTATCAAAGCGCGAAGACCCAAGCCTCGTCGCTTACACCAATCGTGGATCGAAATGTATTTTTTGTTGAGAGTTTAAGAGCCGAGGTCGAAAGGTTCAGTGGCATTGCCAGTAAATTTACATGATGATGTGTTAATTAGGCAGCCTATGACAACCACTACATCAGTGTTTCCCCGGCGGACCATGAAAAGTTGGGAAATTCATATTAGAAAAAAAAAAATCGAAATCAAATAAGCTTTCATTGCTTATACCAACTTGGCTGGGAAAGTTACGTATGTGAGTCTGCATAACCATTACCACTGGATCGTTCCAGTGGTAATGCAGTGATTGTTCAAATGTTATACTTAAAGAGGCCACAATATGGATGGAAATGCTGGTCAAAAAGAGAAAAATCCTCGTTTCTTTTCGTACAAGCGTCTCCTTCGTATGCTGCCATCTTTTAGTAGAAAACGAAACCAGTCAGGCTCGCGACGTTACCTCGGCCATGTCGTCGACAAAAAGAAGACGTAAATAACAGCAGCCCAATATATCTCGTGGAAAGTCATTTTTGCATTTTCTTCTGAGTATACTTGTGATGAAAAAGCAAGGGATTCATCGTGTAAGTAATATTCATAAGTTATTAAGAAATGAAAACGAGAGGGATGTTCTTTTCATGGTAAGAATCGTCTAATTGCTCATCATGCATCTTTGGGTTATTTTGGTAAAATGAAGGGGGGGTCCACGGAGATTATTCTGGTTCTCCAGTTGGACAATGGAGTGGGAAAAAGGTCGATATCCACTACCTTACATTAAATGGTTAATATGATCCAACCCTGGAGGAACTTCTTTTTAATGTACTGACACACAAAAGAAAAAATAACACCGTAGTTAAGGAGGAACCACCCCGTGAGCATTTACGACTTGGACGTGAAGGCGAAGGCTCTACGGAAAATAGAATCATCGTGGGGTATACAGGCGTCACTGGACACTCACGATCTTCATTATCTAGATAACGGTGAGAGCGAATGAGAAAGATATGAAGCCCTTAGCGTTAAGCTTCGTCATTCGAAATGCCATTACCAGAAAAAAAAAAAAAAACGATTAAACTAAATTGAATCAAAGTAAGTGGGATAACGTGCCAGGCGGTTTCTTACAGCACAAATAACACAAACGAAGGGACTGAGGCATTTCATGATGGCTTCATTTTTAGAACAACTGAGTGTGCGTCACGAAATCATCTACACGTCAGATATCTCTGAAATATTTATTCGAAGCGTGTGGTAGGAGCATTTATACTGTATTGTAACGCTAACCTCGGGCTCGTACGCCCGCCCGCGGGGTAAGTGAGCAGTAGTGTGGCTACTCTGCTGTTGCCAGTTGAGCAACCCAAGTCTTCTGGAGTTTCAAGGTGTATTTGGACCACAAAGTGATCATCGATATTTGTTAATCTTATTGCCAGGATACACAGGGTAAGTGTCGCAGCAGGATAGCGGAGGAAACCGTGCTGTTACCTGATCTACCCTGACAAACCTGTGTATACCAGTTTAATAAAACGTAGGAAAGACCCCTGCGTAATTCCATGCTGCACTGTAATTGTACATGATTATTTTTCATCATTCTAATGGAACCCCATTTCCTTATTTTTTGTACAGATGTGTAATACTTAACGTCGACTTAACTTCGACTAGAGCTCACAACCCAAGGTGAGAGATAGCTACGAGGCTACGACTGAGGCATATATATCCAGGTAAGGAATGCCAAATGGGCTTTTATGGTGTTCAAGGTTAAGAAGTATTTATTAACTCCGTCATTACAGGATATTACTCTATTACAAATGTATTGTTTGGTAGGAAGACAACTAAATACAGTGAAGGGTTTTACCTGTAGAGTAAGGTATGTGTGTAGGTACGAAGGGAGGACAGTGATCAGTTTAAAAGGTTTTTTTTTTTTTTGTAGTCAGGGTTACGCGTGTGATTTCACCATGGTTATGTAATCTGTTCATGGACGGGTTTTCGGAGCGAGGGTTTGGCAGTTGTACGCAGGTCAAGGGGTTGAGCGGGGAGGGGTAGGGAGATAAGCCGATGGCTGTATCTAGATGGCACATCTCTGGTGTCGGAGTCGAGAAAGAAATTTATATGCTTGTGTCTGAGTAAAGGAAAGTTTCATAAAATGCGAAAGCTAAACATTAATGTGATCACAAGCAAAGGTGATATGCAGTCCTGAGATTGTTCTGTTAATGTAAGAGTTAAGTCTTGAATGAAAAGAAAACGGAAGAGGGTGGGGGTTCTGGAGATGAAATGCCTGATGACCATATGCATTTGATCATGGAGGTACCTGCAGATTTATCGTTAGCGGAATGAATGTGAAACCGAGCCATGGTAGAAAAGGTAGTGTGAATGAGGAGGTTGACAAAGGTGTGATGAAAATGGTTAGGACATGAAAGATCTAACTCTCAACATTCTTCTTTCACATACTTTACCAAATTCAATCACCAACTTCTGCAGTTACTCACCCGAATCGGGCACCAGCGCTGTATCATTCGCAAAGAACAACTGACTCACATCCCAAGCCCTCTCATCCACAACAGACTGCATATTTGCCCCTCTCTCCAAAACTCTTACATTCACCTCCCTAACAACCCCATCCATAAGCAAATTAAACAACCATGGAGACATCACAACCCCTGGCGCAAACCTACATTCACTGAGAACCAATCACTTTCCTCTCTTCCTACACGTACACATGCCTTACATCCTCGATAAAAACTTTTCACTGCTTCTAACAACTTGCCTCCCACACCATATATTCTTTATACCTTCCACAGAGCATCTCTATCAACTCTTATTATATGCCTTCTCCTAATCCATAAATGCTAAATACAAATCCATCTGTTTTTCTAATTATTTCTCACATACATTCTTCAAACCTAACTCATGATCCAAACATCCCTACCACTTCTGAAACCACACTGCTCTTCCCCAGTCTGATGCTCTGTACATACCTTTACCCTCTCAATCAATTCCCTCCCATATAATTTTCCAGGAATACTCAACAAACTTAAACCTCTGTAATTTGAACACTCATCTTTATCCCCTTTGTCTTTAAGCAATGGTACTATGCATGCATTCCACCAATCCTCAGGCACTTCACCATGAGCCATACATACTCTGAATATCCTTACCAACCAGTCAACAACACAGTCACCCCCTTTTTTAATAGATTCCACTGCAATACCATCCAAACCCGCCGTCTTGCCGGCTTTCATCTTCCGCAAAGCTTTCACTACCTCTTCTCTGATTACCAAACCATTCTCCCTGACCCCCTTACTTCGCACACCACCTCGACCAAAACACCATATACCTGCCATTCTGTCATCAAACACATTCAACATACCTTCAAAATACTCAGTCCATCTCCTTCTCACTTCAACACTATTTGTTATTACCTCCACATTTGCCCTTTTCACCGATGTTCCCATTTGTTCTGTTATCTTACGCACTTTATTTACCTCTTTCCAAAACATCTTTTTATTTTCCCTAAAGTTTAATGATATTCTCTCACCCCAGCTCTCATTTGCCCTCTTTTTCACCTCATGCATCTTTCTCTTGACCTCCTGCCTCTTTCTTTTATACATCTCCCAGTCATTCGCATTACTTCCCTGCAGAAATTGTCCAAACGCCTTTCTCTTCTCTTTCACTGACATTCTTACTTCTTCATCCCACCCCTCACTGCCCTTTCTAATCTGCCCACCTCCCACCTTTCTCTAGCCACAAGCATCTTTTGCGCAAGCCATCACTGCTTCCCTGAATACATCCCATTCCTCCCCCACTCCCCTTAAGTCTTTTGCTCTCACCTTTTTCCAGTCTGCACTCAATTTCTCGTGGTACTTCCTCACACAAGTCTCCTTTCCAAGCTCACTTAATCTCACCACTCTCTTCACCCCAACATTCTCTCTTGTTTTCTGAAAACCTCTACAAATCTTCACCTTCGCCTCCACATGATAATGATCAGACATCCCTCCAGTTGCCCCCTCTCTGCACATGACATCCAAAAGTTTCTCTTTCACGCTCCTATGAATTAACACGTAATCCAATAACACTCTCTGGCCATCTCTCCTATATGCATACGTATACTTATGTATATGTCTCTTTTTAAACCAGGTATTCCCAATCACCAGTCCTTTTTCAGCACACAAATCTACAAGCTCTTCACCATTTCAGTGTACATTACTTAACACCTCATGTACACACATTGTACCCTCAACTGCCACATTACCCACCTTTTCCTTCAAATCTCCCATCACTATAGCCCGGTCTCGTGCATAAAAGCTGCTAACACACTCACTCAGCTGCTCCCAAACACTTGACTCTCATGGTCTTTCTTCTCATGACCACGTACATAGGCAACAATAAACACCCATCTCTCTCCATCCACTTTCAGTTGTACCTATATCAATCTAGAGTTTATCTTCTTACACTCTATCACATACTTCCACAACTCCTGCTTTAGTAGTGCTAACCCTTCTTTGCTCTTGTCCTCTCTCCAACCCTCCCAAGACATTCCCAAACCGCTTTCCCTTTACCTTGAGCTTCGTTTCACTCAGAGCCAAAACATCCAGTTTCCTCTCTCAAACATACTACCTATCTCTCCTTTTTTCTCATCTTGGTCACATCCACACACATTTAGACACCCCAATCTAAGCCTTCGAGGAGGATGAGCACTCCCCGCATGACCACTTCTGTTTCCCCTTTTAGAAAGTTGAATGCAAGGAGGGTAGGTTAGGTTACCATTAGGGTTAGGTTTAATAGGTTAGGATAGTTACAAAGGTTAGATTAGGTAGGTTAGGTTACATTAAGTTATGTTTTTTATTTATTATTTTTTTATATTTTTAGGTTAGGTTGCCAACTTTTATTCTTATGCAGTTAATCTCGTTACGTGATCCTTACACATTAACCATCTCCCACACCGATGGACCCTTTCTTTTTTTTTTTTTTTTTTCATACTAGCTAACACCTGACAACAGACTTGCAGTTTTCAGAACGTGCTTTAAAAACCAACTGTCTCGCTGCAGGCATTTGAATTATGGAGGATTATAGCCCCTAAAACTTGCAACCTCATTTAACTCCAGACATGCAGTGATAAATCGTATGATTACGGTGTCGTAATGACAGACGTTTGGAGATAAAAACCGACGAATCTGAATCTATCAATGATCACACCATTGCGGCGACATAAAATTTCGTTATTGCTCATACTCCTTGTTTAGCTTACAAGGAAAGTAAAAGGCGGATTAGAACTTTCGATAGATATTTCACATGTTAAGGTGTCGGAAAACAAGGAAACCCTGCAAGGTAAATACTAGTATGTCCTGTCCTTAACATTTTGTGAACATGAACGCAGCAGAACTGAATAACGGACTCATGGCAAGAATTTCAAACTCAACGAAGGAATATATATATCCATATATAAATAATAAAATATATATATATATATAAATAAAACTATATATAAATATTACATATATATATATATATAAATATAAAAAAAAAATATAAATATATATATATATAGAATAAATATAATGAAAAGTTTTTATCGAGAATGTAAGGCATGTGTACGAGTAAGGAAGAGAGGAAAGTGATTGGTTCTCAGTGAATGTAAGTTTGCGGCAGGGGTGTGTGAAGTCTCCATGTTAGTATTAAAATGTTATGTATGGTGATTGTTAGGAGGTAAATGCAAGAGTCATGGAAAGAATGGCAAGTATGAGTCTGTGGGGATGAGAGAGCTTGGAATGAGTCATTTTGTTCGCTGATGAAAGCAGCGCTGATGGTGCGGAAAACATGATGAGAAACTAGCCGAAGCAGGAGACGAGTTTGGTAAAGTTGTAGGAAGAAGAAAGTTAAGAAGTCAATGTGAATAAGACAAGGTATATTAGTAGCAGTAGGGTAGAGGGTCAAGTCCATATGGGAGGTGATTATTGATGAGAAAAACTGGAGTGAAGTGAAGTGTTTTAGATATCTGGGAGTGGATCTGACTAGCGGAATGGAACCATGAAGGCGGAAGTGGATCATCGGGTGGGGAGGGGCTAAAATATTTGGAGCCTTTAAAAATGTGTGGAAGTCGAGAACATTAATCCCGGAAAGCAAAAATGGTATGTATTGATGGGAAAAGAATTACCAACAATGTTGTAAGGTTGCGAGGCTTGGCTAAAGAAAGATTGTGCGCAGGAAGGATGGATGGCTGGAAATAGAGATGTTGAGGGACAATGTGTGATGTGAGGTGGTTTGATCGAGTAAGTAACGTAAGGGGGTAGAGAGAGATGTGTGAAATAAAAAGAGCGAGGTATGAAGAGCAGAGGAGGTGTTATGAAATGGTTGGGCACATGGAGAGAATGAGTGAGGAAAGATTGACCCAAGAGGTTATATGTGACGGAGTTGAGGGAACGAGGAGAAGAGGTGAGACCAAAATTGGAGGTGGAAGATGGAGAGAAAAGGATTTTGTGTGATCGGGGCGGTGGCCATGAACATGCAGGAGGGTGAAAGGAGGGCAAGGAATAGAGTGAATTGGAGCGATGTGGTATACAGGGGTTGACGTTGCTGTCAGTGGATTAAATCAAGCAATGTGAACGTCCGGGGAAAACCCGGAAAGCAGTGTAGGTATGGCTATATATGCGTGGTGGACGTTTATGTACTATTGTGTATGGGGGGGTTGGGCCATTCTTTCGTCTGTTTCCTGGCGCTACCATCCAAACGCGGGAGACAGCGACAAAGTATAAAAAAAAAAAAAAAATATAAATATAACCTATATAGATAATTAATAATATATAATATATATATATACAGAGAGAGAGAGAGAGAGAGAGAAGAGAGAGAGAGAGAGAGAGGGGTTTCGATCCTGTGCTGTTGAAGTTGAGTCAGTTGTTGTTCGCTGATGATACAGCGCTGGTGGCAGATTTCATGTGGAGAAACTGCAGAGCTGGTAGACTGAGTTTGGTAAAGTGTGAGTGAAAGAAGAAAGTTAAGAGTAAATTGTAATAAAGAGCAAGGTTATTAGGTACAGGTATGGTGAGGTCAGACATATAGTATATATATAATATATATCTAATATAATATAAATATATAAAAATATATATAAATAAAATATATATATATTCATCCCATTCTCGTTGCCAACCAAATCCGACACATTCCATCACGCTATCTCTAGCATGTCATTGTAATGCACCGAAAACCACAGCTCCCTTTCCACACCCAGGCCCCACAAAACTCACTATGGATACCCCAGAACTTTTACACATGCCCTGTTACAATCCAATGACACCACGTCCCACCGGTAATAAAACCCAATCGTTTACCAATTCATCCGATTACCTTGCACGCCTTTCATACGCCTCCAGAAAGGTTCAGGCCCCGATCGCTCAAAAAACTTATTTACACATCCATCCTTCCACAACCAGTTTGTCCCTTTCTCACCAATCACTCCATGTGACCAAACCATTTTCATAACCCTATTCTGCTCTGTCAACACACACTCTTTTAGTACCACACATCTCTCTTACCCTTTCTTACTTGCTCGATCAAACCACCTCACTACCACATATTGTCCTGCAAAAGACATTTCATTTTTACACACATCAACGCACCTCCGCACAACCCTATCATAGCCGACGCCTCGCAACCATATAACATTGTGGAACCACTATTCCTTAAAAACACCATATTTTCTCCATGGTTCCATCCGCTGCTAAAATCCACTCCAGATATCTAAAACACTTCACTTCCTCCAGGTTCTCATCCAATCAAACATACCTCCCAATTAACTTGTCCCTCAATCCTACGGTGAACTAAAAACCATGCTCTATTCACATTTTAACTCTCAGCTTTCTTTATTTCACACACTTTACAAACTCAGTCACCAACTTCGCAGTAATATGCCAGAACACAAACACATCAGACCACCTGCGCTGTAACCCAGCAATCAACAACTGACACACTTCCTAAGCTCATTCATCCACAACAACTGGCATACTTGCCCTACGCTCCAAAACGCTCATTCCCCCTCCCTAACAACTCCACCATAATAAGATTAAACAGCATGGAGACATCACGCGCCCCTGCCGCACACAGACATCCCCGGAACCAATCACTTTCCTCTCTTCCTATTCGTACACTGCCTTACATCCTAATCAAAAAAACATTTCACTGCTTCTAGCAACTTACCTCTCTCACACCATATATTCTTAATATACTTCCACAAAGCAATTCTGTCCACTCTGATCAATATGCATTTTCCAGATCCATAAATACTACATACAAATCCATCTTTTTACTAAGTATTTCTCGCATATATACTTCAAAGCAAACACCTATCCACACATCCTCACAACTTCTGAAACCACACCGCACTTTCCCCAATCTGATAGCTCTGTACATGCCTCGACCCTTTGAATCAATACCTCCCAAACATTATTTGCCCAGGAATACTCAACAAACTTAAACCTCTGTAATTTGAACACTCATCTTTATCCCCTTTGTCTTTAAGCAATGGTACTATGCATGCATTCCACCAATCCTCAGGCACTTCACCATGAGCCATACATACTCTGAATATCCTTACCAACCAGTCAACAACACAGTCACCCCCTTTTTTAATAGATTCCACTGCAATACCATCCAAACCCGCCGTCTTGCCGGCTTTCATCTTCCGCAAAGCTTTCACTACCTCTTCTCTGATTACCAAACCATTCTCCCTGACCCCCTTACTTCGCACACCACCTCGACCAAAACACCATATACCTGCCATTCTGTCATCAAACACATTCAACATACCTTCAAAATACTCAGTCCATCTCCTTCTCACTTCAACACTATTTGTTATTACCTCCACATTTGCCCTTTTCACCGATGTTCCCATTTGTTCTGTTATCTTACGCACTTTATTTACCTCTTTCCAAAACATCTTTTTATTTTCCCTAAAGTTTAATGATATTCTCTCACCCCAGCTCTCATTTGCCCTCTTTTTCACCTCATGCATCTTTCTCTTGACCTCCTGCCTCTTTCTTTTATACATCTCCCAGTCATTCGCATTACTTCCCTGCAGAAATTGTCCAAACGCCTTTCTCTTCTCTTTCACTGACATTCTTACTTCTTCATCCCACCCCTCACTGCCCTTTCTAATCTGCCCACCTCCCACCTTTCTCTAGCCACAAGCATCTTTTGCGCAAGCCATCACTGCTTCCCTGAATACATCCCATTCCTCCCCCACTCCCCTTAAGTCTTTTGCTCTCACCTTTTTCCAGTCTGCACTCAATTTCTCGTGGTACTTCCTCACACAAGTCTCCTTTCCAAGCTCACTTAATCTCACCACTCTCTTCACCCCAACATTCTCTCTTGTTTTCTGAAAACCTCTACAAATCTTCACCTTCGCCTCCACATGATAATGATCAGACATCCCTCCAGTTGCCCCCTCTCTGCACATGAACATCCAAAAGTTTCTCTTTCACGCTCCTATGAATTAACACGTAATCCAATAACACTCTCTGGCCATTTCTCCTATATGCATACGTATACTTATGTATATGTCTCTTTTTAAACCAGGTATTCCCAATCACCAGTCCTTTTTCAGCACACAAATCTACAAGCTCTTCACCATTTCAGTGTACATTACTTAACACCTCATGTACACACATTGTACCCTCAACTGCCACATTACCCACCTTTTCCTTCAAATCTCCCATCACTATAGCCCGGTCTCGTGCATAAAAGCTGCTAACACACTCACTCAGCTGCTCCCAAACACTTGACTCTCATGGTCTTTCTTCTCATGACCACGTACATAGGCAACAATAAACACCCATCTCTCTCCATCCACTTTCAGTTGTACCTATATCAATCTAGAGTTTATCTTCTTACACTCTATCACATACTTCCACAACTCCTGCTTTAGTAGTGCTAACCCTTCTTTGCTCTTGTCCTCTCTCCAACCCTCCCAAGACATTCCCAAACCGCTCTTCCCCTTTACCCTTGAGCTTCGTTTCACTCAGAGCCAAAACATCCAGTTTCCTCTCCTCAAACATACTACCTATCTCTCCTTTTTTCTCATCTTGGTCACATCCACACACATTTAGACACCCCAATCTAAGCCTTCGAGGAGGATGAGCACTCCCCGCATGACCACTTCTGTTTCCCCTTTTAGAAAGTTGAATGCAAGGAGGGGAGGATTTCTAGCCACCCGCTCCCGTCCCCTTTAGTCGCCTTTTACGACACGCGTGGAATACGTTGGAAGTATTCTTTCTCCCCTATCCCCAGGGATATATATATATATATATATATATATATATATATATATATATATATATATATATATATATATATATATATATATATATATACATATATATTCTTTTTTTCCATACATATTCGCCATTTCCCGCGTCAGCGCGGTAGCGTTAAGAATAGAGGACTGAGCCTTAAAGAAGACATCCTCACTTGGCCTACTTCTCTGATCCTTCTTCTGGGAAAAGTAAAACGGGAGGGGAGGATTTCCAGCCCACCGCTCCCTTCCCTTTTAGTCGCGTTCTACGACACGCAGGGAATACGAAGGGAATATATATATATATATATATATATATATATATATATATATATATATATATATATATATATATATATAATTTTTTTTTTTTTTTTGCTTTGTCGCTGTCTCCCGCGTTTGCGAGGGAGCGCAAGGAAACAGACGAAAGAAATGGCCCAACCCACCCCCATACACATGTATATACATACGTCCACACACGCAAATATACATACCTACACAGCTTTCCATGGTTTACCCCAGACGCTTCACATGCCCTGATTCAATCCACTGACAGCACGTCAACCCCGGTATACCACATCGATCCAGTTCACTCTATTCCTTGCCCTCCTTTCATCCTCCTGCATGTTCAGGCCCCGATCACACAAAATCTTTTTCACTCCATCTTTCCACCTCCAATTTGGTCTCCCTCTTCTCCTCGTTCCCTCCACCTCCGACACATATATCCTCTTGGTCAATCTTTCCTCACTCATTCTTTCCATGTGCCCAAACCATTTCAAAACACCCTCTTCTGCTCTCTCAACCACGCTCTTTTTATTTCCACACATCTCTCTTACCCTTACGTTACTTACTCGATCAAACCACCTCACACCACACATTGTCCTCAAACATCTCATTTCCAGCACATCCACCCTCCTCCGCACAACTCTATCCATAGCCCACGCCTCGCAACCATACAACATTGTTGGAACCACTAATCCTTCAAACATACCCATTTTTGCTTTCCGAGATAATGTTCTCGACTTCCACACATTCTTCAAGGCTCCCAGAATTTTCGCCCCCTCCCCCACCCTATGATCCACTTCCGCTTCCATGGTTCCATCCGCTGCCAGATCCACTCCCAGATATCTAAAACACTTTACTTCCTCCAGTTTTTCTCCATTCAAACTTACCTCCCAGTTGACTTGACCCTCAACCCTACTGTACCTAATAACCTTGCTCTTATTCACATTTACTCTTAATTTTCTTCTTTCACACACTTTACCAAACTCAGTCACCATCTTCTGCAGTTTCTCACATGAATCAGCCACCAGCGCTGTATCATCAGCGAACTACAACTGACTCACTTCCCAAGCTCTCTCATCCCTAACAGACTTCATACTTGCCCCTCTTTCCAAAACTCTTGTATTCACCTCCCTAACAACTTCATCCATAAACAAATTAAACAACCATGGAGACATCACACACCCCTGCCGCAAACCTACATTCACTGAGAACCAATCACTTTCCTCTCTTCCTACACGTAAACATGCCTTACATCCTCGATAAAAACTTTTCACTGCTTCTAACAGCGTGCCTCCCACACCATATATTCTTAATACCTTCCACAGAGCATCTCTATCAACTCTAACATATGCCTTCTCCAGATCCATAAATGCTACATACAAATCCATTTGCTTTTCTAAGTATTTCTCACATACATTCTTCAAAGCAAACACCTGATCCACACATACTCTACCACTTCTGAAACCACACTGCTCTTCCCCAATCTGATGCTCTGTACATGCCTTCACCCTCTCAATCAATACCCTCCCATATAATTTCCCAGGAATACTCAACAAACTTATACCTCTGTAATTTGAGCACTCACTCTTATCCCCTTTGCCTTTGTACAATGGCACTATGCACGCATTCCGCCAGTCCTCAGGCACCTCACCATGAGTCATACATACATTAAATAACCTTACCAACCAGTCAATAATACAGTCACCCCCTTTTTTAATAAATTCCACTGCAATACCATCCAAACCTGCTGCCTTGCCGGCTTTCATCTTCCGCAAAGCTTTTACTACCTCTTCTTTGTTTACCAAATCATTTTCCCTAACTCTCTCACTTTGCACACCACCTCGACCAAAACACCCCTGATGATGCCATCAATACATGAAAATTCACTTTGGAACTTAACATGTTTCATTTCTCCGTGGACTCGTAGGAGTATGTATGTATATATATATATATGTATATATATATATATATATATATATATATATATATATATATATATATATATATATATATATATATATATATATATATCCCTGGGGATAGGGGATGAAGAATACTTCCCACGTATTCCCTGCGTGTCGTAGAAGGCGACTAAAAGGGAAGGGAGCGGGAGGCTGGAAATCCTCCCCTCTCGTTTTTTTTTTTTTTTTTTTTCTAATTTTCCAAAAGAAGGAACAGAGGGGGGCCAGGTGATGATATTCCACAAAGGCCCAGTCCTCTGTTCTTAACGCTACCTCGCTAATGCGGGAAATGGCGGATAGTTTAAAGAAAGAAAAAGAAATATATATATATATATATATATATATATATATATATATATATATATATATATATATATATATTCATTATTTTTTTATTATACTTTGTCGCTGTCTATGTATATACATATATACAGACTTCACATTTTTCCATGACGCAGACATAGTTTTTTTAGGAAGAACTTACGAGCTACCAAGCGCTTGCGAATCGTGTGAGCTACCTGTAGTCAAGTGGACGTCATGCCAACAGCCAACATCCGGGTGTGAGGCAGAGAGAAAAGACAGCTACCTGGGGAAAAGGAGTAAAAATTGACGGTTACTGAAGTGGTGTAGCTCGCTCACTGTTCAGCCATGATAAACCCTCTTCCATACCCAAGCGGGTAGATCCAAACGAACCTCTCTAGTTGGCGGTTACCTAACTGGAAACAGATGAGAAGAGATTCGTACTTTAATGAGATTAGAATGCACTCTGTGCCATAAAACAGACCCGGATTCGTACTTTAATAAGATAAGAATGCACTCTGTGCCATAAAACAGCCCTGCCTTACACCATCCGTTGTAATAAATGTTTATCAGTGGTTTATTTCCTGGGTGAAATTCTATCATCATTTGTTATATTGCCAATTAGTGGACTAGCGAATGGATTCCTAGACGTCATCTATGGTCTGCGGACACCATGAGCCGATCGTTCGTTAAAAGCCAGACAGGGGTTTATTCTGAAAGACGTACCCAACCATTTATCATTCATTCATCTAGACACTTAAGTGGGATATAAGTGTTGTACTACGGCTGGGGCCCTGGTGCGTTAGGTGCATACTAAACACCACAAGTGCTGGTTCGGACGCCATAATGAATGATGCAGGAAGAAACAGGCGGTTAAAACAAACTTGGAGTCACAGATGTTATCAAGAAGCGTACCAACGGTAAAGAGGGAACTCGTTACCTGGATAGGATCGGCTCATTGTCACACAAGACTCAAGCATTGATGTTATCAATCTTACCTGTTTTCCCAATGTGAATAGTATATATATATATATATATATATATATATATATATATATATATATATATATATATATATATATATTTTTTTTTTTTTTTTTTTTTTGCTTTGTCGCTGTCTCCCGCGTTTGCGAGGTAGCGCAAGGAAACAGACGAAAGAAATGGCCCAACCCACCCCCATACACATGTATATACATACGTCCACACACGCAAATATACATACCTACACAGCTTTCCATGGTTTACCCCAGACGCTTCACATGCCTTGATTCAATCCACTGACAGCACGTCAACCCCGGTATACCACATCGCTCCAATTCACTCTATTCCTTGCCCTCCTTTCACCCTCCTGCATGTTCAGGCCCCGATCACACAAAATCTTTTTCACTCCATCTTTCCACCTCCAATTTGGTCTCCCTCTTCTCCTCGTTCCCTCCACCTCTGACACATATATCTCTTGGTCAATCTTTCCTCACTCATTCTCTCCATGTGCCCGAACCACTTCAAAACACCCTCTTCTGCTCTCTCAACCACGCTCTTTTTATTTCCACACATCTCTCTTACCCTTACGTTACTTACTCGATCAAACCACCTTACACCACACATTGTCCTCAAACATCTCATTTTCAGCACATCCATCCTCCTGCGCACAACTCTATCCATAGCCCACGCCTCGCAACCATACAACATTGTTGGAACCACTATTCCTTCAAACATACCCATTTTTGCTTTCCGAGATAATGTTCTCGACTTCTACACATTCTTCAAGGCTCCCAGAATTTTCGCCCCCTCCCCCACCCTATGATCCACTTCCGCTTCCATGGTTCCATCCGCTGCCAGATCCACTCCCAGATATCTAAAACACTTCACTTCCTGGTTGTTTAATTTGTTTATGGATGGGGTTGTTAGGGAGGTGAATGCAAGAGTTTTGGAAAGAGGGGCAAGTATGAAGTCTGTTGGGGATGAGAGAGCTTGGGAAGTGAGTCAGTTGTTGTTCGCTGATGATACGACGCTGGTGGCTGATTCATGTGAGAAACTGCAGAAGCTGGTGACTGAGTTTGGCAAAGTGTGTGAAAGAAGAAAGTTAAGAGTAAATGTGAATAAGAGCAAGGTTATTAGGTACAGTAGGGTTGAGGGTCAAGTCATATATATATATATATATATATATATATATATATATATATATATATATATATATATATATATATATATATATATATTCATCCATTCTCGTTGCCACCCCGCCACATTCCTTCACGCTATCTCTAGCTGTCATGTGTAATGCACCGAAACCACAGCTCCCTTTCCACACCCAGGCCCCACAAAACTCTCTATGGTTTACCCCAGACGTTTCACATGCCCTGGTTCAATCCATTGACACCACGTCCACCCCGGTATACCACATCGTTCCAATTCATCCGATTCCTTGCACGCCTTTCACCCTCCTGTATGTTCAGGCCCCGATCGCTCAAAATCTTTTTCACTCCATCCTTCCACCTCCAGTTTGGTCTTTCCTCACTCATTCTCTCCATGTGACCAAACCATTTCAATACACCCTCTTCTGCTCTGTCAACCACACTCTTTTTATTACCACACATCTCTCTTACCCTTTCATTACTTGCTCGATCAAACCACCTCACACCACATATTGTCCTCAAACATTTCATTTTCAACACATTCACGCTCCTCCGCACAACCCTATCTATAGCCGACGCCTCGCAACCATATAACATTGTTGGAACCACTATTCCTTAAAACACCCATTTTTCTCCATGGTTCCATCCGCTGCTAAATCCACTCCCAGATATCTAAAACACTTCACTTCCTCCAGGTTCTCTCCATTCAAACTTACCTCCCAGTTAACTTGTCCCTCAATCCTACTGAATCTAATAACCTTGCTCTTATTCACATTTACTCTCAGCTTTCTTCTTTCACACACTTTAGCAAACTCAGTCACCAACTTCTGCAGTTATTCACACAAATCAGCCACCTGCGCTGTATCATCAGCAATCAACAACTGACTCACTTCCTAAGCTCTTTCATCCACAACAGACTGCATACTTGCCCTTCTCTCCAAAACGCTTGCATTCACCTCCCTAACAACTCCATCCATAATTAGATTAAACAGCCATGGAGACATCACGCGCCCCTGCCGCAAACAGACATCCACTGGAACCAATCACTTTCCTCTCTTCCTATTCGTACACGTGCCTTACATCCTAGATCAAAACTTTTCACTGCTTCTAGCAACTTACCTCCCACACCATATATTCTTAATACCTTCCACAAAGCAATTCTGTCCACTCTATCATATGCTTTTTCCAGATCCATAAATACTACATACAAATCCATCTGTTTTTCTAAGTATTTCTCGCATATATTCTTCAAAGCAAACACCTGATCCACACATCCTCTACAACTTCTGAAACCACACCGCTCTTCCCCAATCTGATGCTCTGTACATGCCTCGACCCTTTGAATCAATACCCTTCCATATGATTTCCCAGGAATACTCAACAAACTTATACCTCTGTAATTTGAACACACCTTTATCCCCATTGCCTTTATACAATGCCACTATGCATGCATTCGGCCTATCCTCAGGCACTTGACCATGAACCATACATACATTGAATATCTCTACCATCCAGTTAACAAAACAGTCACCCCCATTTTTAATGAATTCCACTGCAATACCACCCAAACCCTTCGCCTTGCCGGCTTTCATCTTCCGCCAAGCTTTCACTACCTCTTCTCTGTATAACAGACCATTTTCCCTACCCTCTCACTACGCACACCACCTCGCCCAAAGCACCCTACATCTGCCACTCTATCATCAGACACATTCAACAAACCTTCAAAATACTCACTCCATCTCCCATTTGTTCTCTTGTCTTACGCACTTTATTTACCTTCTTCCAAAACATCTTTTTATTCTCCCTTAAGATTTAATGATACTCTCTCACTCCAACTCTCATTTGCCCTCATTTTCACCTCTTACACCTTTCTCTTGACCTCCTGCCTTTCTTTTATACATCTCCCAGTCATTCGCACGACTTCCCTGCAGAAATCGTCCACACGCCTCTCTCTCCTCTTTCACTAGCAATCTTACTTCATCCCACCACTCACTACCCTTTCTAATCTGCCCACCTCCCACCTTTCTCATGCCAACAGCATCTTTTGCGCAAGCCATCACTGCTTCCTTAAATACGTTCCATTCCTCCCCCACTCCCCTTAAGTCTTTTGCTCTCACCTTTTTCCATTCTGCACTCAATTTCTCCTGGTACTTCCTCACACAAGTCTTCTTTCCAAGCTCACTTACTCTCACCACTCTCTTCACCCCAACATCCTTTCTTGCTTTCTGAAAACCTCTACAAATCTTCACCTTCGCCTCCATAAGGTAATGATCAGACATCCCTCCAGTTGCCCCTCTCAGCACATGGACATCCAAAAGTCTCTCTTTCACACGCTTATCAATTTACACGTAATCCAATAACACTCTCTGGCCATCTCTCCTATTTACATACTTATCCTTATGTATATCTCTCTTTTTAAATCAGGTATTCCCAATCACCAGTCCTTTTACAGCACACAAATCTACAAACTCTTCACCATTTCCATTTACAACACTGATACCCCGTGTACACCGATTATACCCTCAACTGCCACATTATTCACCTTTGCATTCAAATCACCCATCACTATAACCCTGTCTCGTGCATCAAAGCTGCTAACACACTCACTCAACTGCTCCCAAAACACTTGCCTCTCATGATCTTTCTTCTCATGACCAGGTGTATAAGCACCAATAATCACCCATCTCTCCCCATCCACTTTCAGTTTTACCCATACCAATCTAGGGTTTACTTACACTCATATACTCCCACAGTTCCTGTTTCAGGAGTAGTGCTACTCCTTCCTTTGCTCTTGTCCTCCCACAAACTCCTGACTTTACTCCTAAGACATTCCCAAACCACTCTTCACTTTTACATTTGAGCTTTTTTCACTTAGAGCCAAAACATCCACGTTCCTTTTCTCAGATATTCCACCTATCTCTCCTTTTTTCTCATCTTAGTTACATCCACACACATTTAGACACCCCAGTCTGAGCACACTCCCTGCATGACTCCTTCTTCTGTTTCCCCTTTTAGAACGTTAAAATACAAGGAGGGGAGGGTTCCTCGCCCTCCGCTTCCTTCACTTATCGTACAGCATTAAGTTGCCTATATTTGGTATCTTTACTGATAGAAAATAGCTGCAACAGCTTTTCATTGGAGCAAAAAGTAGTTAACACAACTATCCAATAATCTTTACAATGAGCTGGAATTATCGAGCACGAAATCATGCTGGAGAAAAACGTCTCAGCGCATTCCTAGGGTACACTCACAATACCAACACGATACGTTGCGCTTCTAAAGTTCGTGGAGTTAATACTGTAACCTCCAGGTTGCTATTCCCTGACCTTGGTTTCGATATATTCGTTCAGGAAAATTTACATCTTTATGCAGTGGATATCGCTATTAGCAAATGATTAACATATGTACAAAGAAAACAACGGAGTTAAATTTTTTTTTAAAGATTTCGCATGTGCTTTGAAGCTATGAATTTCGGCATGAGACTTTACTACGTTGGTGCTTAGAGCATTAGCACCGAAAATATGTCGACAGGGACTTGATATTTACCATTACAGTATTCCTGAATTCAACTCCAAAGAGTTTCCAATTTTACATTAGGTTATTTAGGTTAGGTTACATTAGATTAGGTTAGGCTAGGTTAGGTTAGATTAGGTTATTAGGTTTCATTAGGTTAGGTTAGTTTACAGAAGGTTAGTTTAGGTTAGGTTAGGGTAGGTTAGGTTACATTAGGTTAGGTTTGATTAGGTTAGGATAGTTTACATTAAGGTAGATTAGGATAGGTTAGGTTACATTAGGTTAGGTTAGTTTACATTAGGTTAGTTTAGGTTAGGTTAGGGTAGGTTAGGTTACATTAGGTTAGGTTTGATTAGGTTAGGATAGTTTACATTAGGGTAGATTAGGTTAGGTTAGGTTACATTAAGTTATGTTAGGTTAGGTTGCAAACTTGTTATTCTTATGACAGTTATGCTCGTTCGTGAGTCCTTAAACATTACCCATCGCCCACACCGATGGTCCATTTCTTTTTTTTTTTTTTTTTTCATATCCTAGCTAACACCTGACATCAGCTGCAGTTTTCTGAACGTGCGTTTAAAAACGCAAACTGTCTCGCTGCAGGGCATTTGAATTATGGAGGATTATAGCCCCTAAAACTTGCACCTCATTTACTCCAGACATGCAGTGATATATCGTTGATTACGGTGTCGTAATGAAAGCGTTTGGTGATTAAAACCGACGATTCTGGAATCTATGATCACACTTTGCGGGGCGACATAACATGTCGTTATTGGCGCATTCTCCTTGTAGCTTACAAGGAAAGTTAAAGGGCGGATTTAGACTTTCGTTAGATTTATTGCACATGGTTAAGGTGTCGATAACATGGAAACCCTGCAAGTAATTACTTAGATGTCCTGTCTTAACATTTTGTGAACATGAAGCAGCAGAACTGAATATGGACTGCATGGCAGAATTTCAAACTCAACGGAAGGATTATATATATACATATATATATATATATATATATATATATATATATATATATATATATATATATACATATATATATATATATATATATATATATATATATATATATATATATATATATATATATATATATGAAAAGTTTTTATCGAGGATGTAAGGCATGTGTACGTGTAGGAAGAGAGGAAAGTGATTGGTTCTCAGTGAATGTAGGTTTGCGGCAGGGGTGTGTGATGTCTCCATGGTTGTTTAATTTGTTTATGGATGGGGTTGTTAGGGAGGTAAATGCAAGAGTCTTGGAAAGAGGGGCAAGTATGAAGTCTGTTGGGGATGAGAGAGCTTGGGAAGTGAGTCAGTTGTTGTTCGCTGATGATACAGCGCTGGTGGCGGATTCATGTGAGAAACTGCAGAAGCTGGTGACGGAGTTTGGTAAAGTGTGTGGAAGAAGAAAGTTAAGAGTAAATGTGAATAAGAGCAAGGTTATTAGGTACAGTAGGGTTGAGGGTCAAGTCAATTGGGAGGTGAGTTTGAATGGAGAAAAACTGGAGGAAGTGAAGTGTTTTAGATATCTGGGAGTGGATCTGTCAGCGGATGGAACCATGGAAGCGGAAGTGGATCATAGGGTGGGGGAGGGGGCGAAAATTTTGGGAGCCTTGAAAAATGTGTGGAAGTCGAGAACATTATCCCGGAAAGCAAAAATGGGTATGTTTGATGGAATAGTAGTTCCAACAATGTTGTATGGTTGCGAGGCGTGGGCTATGGATAGAGTTGTGCGCAGGAGGATGGATGTGCTGGAAATGAGATGTTTGAGGACAATGTGTGGTGTGAGGTGGTTTGATCGAGTAAGTAACGTAAGGGTAAGAGAGATGTGTGGAAATAAAAAGAGCGTGGTTGAGAGAGCAGAGGAGGGTGTTTTGAAATGGTTTGGGCACATGGAGAGAATGAGTGAGGAAAGATTGACCAAGAGGATATATGTGTCGGAGGTGGAGGGAACGAGGAGAAGAGGGAGACCAAATTGGAGGTGGAAAGATGGAGTGAAAAGGATTTTGTGTGATCGGGGCCTGAACATGCAGGAGGGTGAAAGGAGGGCAAGGAATAGAGTGAATTGGAGCGATGTGGTATACAGGGGTTGACGTGCTGTCAGTGGATTGAATCAAGGCATGTGAAGCGTCCGGGGTAAACCAAGGAAAGCTGTGTAGGTATGTATATTTGCGTGTGTGGACGTGTGTATGTACTTGTGTATGGGGGGGGTTGGGCCATTTCTTTCGTCTGTTTCCTTGCGCTACCTCGCAAACGCGGGAGACAGCGACAAAGTATAAAAAAAAAAAAAAATATATATATATATATATATATATATTTATATATATATATATATATATACAGAGAGAGAGAGAGAGAGAGAGAGAGAGAGAGAGAGAGAGAGGGGGTTCGATCCTGGCTGTTGGAAGTGAGTCAGTTGTTGTTCGCTGATGATACAGCGCTGGTGGCTGATTCATGTGAGAAACTGCAGAAGCTGGTGACTGAGTTTGGTAAAGTGTGTGAAAGAAGAAAGTTAAGAGTAAATGTGAATAAGAGCAAGGTTATTAGGTACAGTAGGGTTGAGGGTCAAGTCATATATATATATATATATATATATATATATATATATATATATATATATATATATATATATATATATATATATTCATCCATTCTCGTTGCCACCCCGCCACATTCCTTCACGCTATCTCTAGCTGTCATGTGTAATGCACCGAAACCACAGCTCCCTTTCCACACCCAGGCCCCACAAAACTCTCTATGGTTTACCCCAGACGTTTCACATGCCCTGGTTCAATCCATTGACACCACGTCCACCCCGGTATACCACATCGTTCCAATTCATCCGATTCCTTGCACGCCTTTCACCCTCCTGTATGTTCAGGCCCCGATCGCTCAAAATCTTTTTCACTCCATCCTTCCACCTCCAGTTTGGTCTTTCCTCACTCATTCTCTCCATGTGACCAAACCATTTCAATACACCCTCTTCTGCTCTGTCAACCACACTCTTTTTATTACCACACATCTCTCTTACCCTTTCATTACTTGCTCGATCAAACCACCTCACACCACATATTGTCCTCAAACATTTCATTTTCAACACATTCACGCTCCTCCGCACAACCCTATCTATAGCCGACGCCTCGCAACCATATAACATTGTTGGAACCACTATTCCTTAAAACACCCATTTTTCTCCATGGTTCCATCCGCTGCTAAATCCACTCCCAGATATCTAAAACACTTCACTTCCTCCAGGTTCTCTCCATTCAAACTTACCTCCCAATTAACTTGTCCCTCAATCCTACTGAATCTAATAACCTTGCTCTTATTCACATTTACTCTCAGCTTTCTTCTTTCACACACTTTAGCAAACTCAGTCACCAACTTCTGCAGTTATTCACACAAATCAGCCACCTGCGCTGTATCATCAGCAATCAACAACTGACTCACTTCCTAAGCTCTTTCATCCACAACAGACTGCATACTTGCCCTTCTCTCCAAAACGCTTGCATTCACCTCCCTAACAACTCCATCCATAATTAGATTAAACAGCCATGGAGACATCACGCGCCCCTGCCGCAAACAGACATCCACTGGAACCAATCACTTTCCTCTCTTCCTATTCGTACACGTGCCTTACATCCTAGATCAAAACTTTTCACTGCTTCTAGCAACTTACCTCCCACACCATATATTCTTAATACCTTCCACAAAGCAATTCTGTCCACTCTATCATATGCTTTTTCCAGATCCATAAATACTACATACAAATCCATCTGTTTTTCTAAGTATTTCTCGCATATATTCTTCAAAGCAAACACCTGATCCACACATCCTCTACAACTTCTGAAACCACACCGCTCTTCCCCAATCTGATGCTCTGTACATGCCTCGACCCTTTGAATCAATACCCTCCCATATGATTTCCCAGGAATACTCAACAAACTTATACCTCTGTAATTTGAACACACCTTTATCCCCATTGCCTTTATACAATGCCACTATGCATGCATTCGGCCTATCCTCAGGCACTTGACCATGAACCATACATACATTGAATATCTCTACCATCCAGTTAACAAAACAGTCACCCCCATTTTTAATGAATTCCACTGCAATACCACCCAAGCCCTTCGCCTTGCCGGCTTTCATCTTCCGCCAAGCTTTCACTACCTCTTCTCTGTATAACAGACCATTTTCCCTACCCTCTCACTACGCACACCACCTCGCCCAAAGCACCCTACATCTGCCACTCTATCATCAGACACATTCAACAAACCTTCAAAATACTCACTCCATCTCCCATTTGTTCTCTTGTCTTACGCACTTTATTTACCTTCTTCCAAAACATCTTTTTATTCTCCCTTAAGATTTAATGATACTCTCTCACTCCAACTCTCATTTGCCCTCATTTTCACCTCTTACACCTTTCTCTTGACCTCCTGCCTTTCTTTTATACATCTCCCAGTCATTCGCACGACTTCCCTGCAGAAATCGTCCACACGCCTCTCTCTCCTCTTTCACTAGCAATCTTACTTCATCCCACCACTCACTACCCTTTCTAATCTGCCCACCTCCCACCTTTCTCATGCCAACAGCATCTTTTGCGGAAGCCATCACTGCTTCCTTAAATACGTTCCATTCCTCCCCCACTCCCCTTAAGTCTTTTGCTCTCACCTTTTTCCATTCTGCACTCAATTTCTCCTGGTACTTCCTCACACAAGTCTTCTTTCCAAGCTCACTTACTCTCACCACTCTCTTCACCCCAACATCCTTTCTTGCTTTCTGAAAACCTCTACAAATCTTCACCTTCGCCTCCATAAGGTAATGATCAGACATCCCTCCAGTTGCCCCTCTCAGCACATGGACATCCAAAAGTCTCTCTTTCACACGCTTATCAATTTACACGTAATCCAATAACACTCTCTGGCCATCTCTCCTATTTACATACTTATCCTTATGTATATCTCTCTTTTTAAATCAGGTATTCCCAATCACCAGTCCTTTTACAGCACACAAATCTACAAACTCTTCACCATTTCCATTTACAACACTGATACCCCGTGTACACCGATTATACCCTCAACTGCCACATTATTCACCTTTGCATTCAAATCACCCATCACTATAACCCTGTCTCGTGCATCAAAGCTGCTAACACACTCACTCAACTGCTCCCAAAACACTTGCCTCTCATGATCTTTCTTCTCATGACCAGGTGTATAAGCACCAATAATCACCCATCTCTCTCCATCCACTTTCAGTTTTACCCATACCAATCTAGGGTTTACTTACACTCATATACTCCCACAGTTCCTGTTTCAGGAGTAGTGCTACTCCTTCCTTTGCTCTTGTCCTCCCACCAACTCCTGACTTTACTCCTAAGACATTCCCAAACCACTCTTCACTTTTACATTTGAGCTTTTTTCACTTAGAGCCAAAACATCCACGTTCCTTTACTCAGATATTCCACCTATCTCTCCTTTTTTCTCATCTTAGTTACATCCACACACATTTAGACACCCCAGTCTGAGCACACTCCCTGCATGACTCCTTCTTCTGTTTTCCCTTTTAGAACGTTAAAATACAAGGAGGGGAGGTTTCCTCGCCCTCCGCTTCCTTCACTTATCGTACAGCATTAAGTTGCCTATATTTGGTATCTTTACTGATAGAAAATAGCTGCAACAGCTTTTCATTGGAGCAAAAAGTAGTTAACACAACTATCCAATAATCTTTACAATGAGCTGGAATTATCGAGCACGAAATCATGCTGGAGAAAAACGTCTCAGCGCATTCCTAGGGTACACTCACAATACCAACACGATACGTTGCGCTTCTAAAGTTCGTGGAGTTAATACTGTAACCTCCAGGTTGCTATTCCCTGACCTTGGTTTCGATATATTCGTTCAGGAAAATTTACATCTTTATGCAGTGGATATCGCTATTAGCAAATGATTAACATATGTACAAAGAAAACAACGGAGTTAAATTTTTTTTTAAAGATTTCGCATGTGCTTTGAAGCTATGAATTTCGGCATGAGACTTTACTACGTTGGTGCTTAGAGCATTAGCACCGAAAATATGTCGACAGGGACTTGATATTTACCATTACAGTATTCCTGAATTCAACTCCAAAGAGTTTCCAATTTTACATTAGGTTACATTAGATTAGGTTAGGCTAGGTTAGGTTAGATTAGGTTATTAGGTTTCATTAGGTTAGGTTAGTTTACATTAGGTTAGTTTAGGTTAGGTTAGGGTAGGTTAGGTTACATTAGGTTAGGTTTGATTAGGTTAGGATAGTTTACATTAGGGTAGATTAGGATAGGTTAGGTTACATTAGGTTAGGTTATTTTACATTAGGTTAGTTTAGGTTAGGTTAGGGTAGGTTAGGTTACATTAGGTTAGGTTTGATTAGGTTAGGATAGTTTACATTAGGGTAGATTAGGTTAGGTTAGGTTACATTAGGTTAGGTTAGGTTAGGTTGCAAACTTGTTATTCTTATGACAGTTATGCTCGTTCGTGAGTCCATTTCTTTTTTTTTTTTTCATATCCTAGCTAACACCTGACATCAGCTGCAGTTTTCTGAACGTGCGTTTAAAAACGCAAACTGTCTCGCTGCAGTGCATTTGAATTATGGAGGATTATAGCCCCTAAAACTTGCACCTCATTTACTCCAGACATGCAGTGATATATCGTTGATTACGGTGTCGTAATGAAAGCGTTTGGTGATTAAAACCGACGATTCTGGAATCTATGATCACACTTTGCGGGGCGACATAACTTGTCGTTATTGGCGCATTCTCCTTGTAGCTTACAAGGAAAGTTAAAGGGCGGATTTAGACTTTCGTTAGATTTATTGCACATGGTTAAGGTGTCCATAACATGGAAACCCTGCAAGTAATTACTTAGATGTCCTGTCTTAACATTTTGTGAACATGAAGCAGCAGAACTGAATATGGACTGCATGGCAGAATTTCAAACTCAACGGAAGGATTATATATATACATATATATATATATATATATATATATATATATATATATATATATATATATATATATATATATATATATATACAGAGAGAGAGAGAGAGAGAGAGAGAGAGAGAGAGAGAGAGAGAGAGAGAGAGAGAGAGAGAGAGAGTTCGATCCTGGCTGTTGGAGGTTTGTATTATATATATGTATATATATATATATATATATATATATATATATATATATATATATATATATATATATATATATATATATATTATCCCTGGGGATAGGGGAGAAAGAATACTTCCCACGTATTCCCTGCGTGTCGTAGAAGGCGACTAAAAGAGAGGGAGCGGGGGGGCTGGAAATCCTCCCCTCTCGTTTTTTTTTTTTTTTTTTTTTTTTTTAATTTTCCAAAAGAAGGAACAGAGTGGGGCCAGGTGAGGATATCCCACAAAGGCCCAGTCCTCTGTTCTTAACGCTACCTCGCTATCGCGGGAAATGGCGAATAGTTTAAAAAAAAAAAAAAAGATATATATATATATATATATATATATATATATATATATATATATATATATATATATATATATATATCAAATAGTAACGTCGGTGAAGGGGACAAAATGGAGTGTTAACAGGTGGTGATGAAGTGTGGCGTTGATGGACTGTTGAGTGTTTGATGATAGAATGGCATATGTAGGGTATTTTGGTCTGGGTGGTATGCAAAACGAGTCACGTAGGTTGGTTTGGAGAAGAGATAAGAGGTGGCGAAAGCCTTGCTGGAAGCAGTGAGTATACATGAAGGGTGGAAGACATGTGTATGAGTAGGAGGAGCGGAGAGTGAATTGTACCAAGTGAACGTTGGTCTGCGGCAGGGATGTGTGATGTCACCATGGTTGTTCATTTTCTTTATAGGTGGGGTAGAAGAGGGGCGAGTATGCAGTATGTGGAGGATGAGTGGACCTGGGAAGTGAGTTGTTGTTTGCTGATGATACAGCTCTAGTGGTCTCTAGTCATCTTTACTACAAGAAGAAACCCAGTGACTCTTTTTCCACGCACTCCTGAATTCTCCCAGGACCTTTTACCTCGTCATCCACCGTAATACCCACTTCAGCATTTTGCCAAAAAGTGAACGAAGGTTTCTTAGCTTGCTGAAAGGAGAGACAGGGTGGGCTGCGACAGCAAGCGAAAACTCGTATCAGACTTTCCTCGTAAGGGCAATCAAATTCAAGCGACATCAGTCGTGAAGCGTGTTGCAGTACACGGTTTCACCTCCCTTCATCTCCGTGAGGTCGAGGGTGCTATGTGACAGATACACTTATTTTTGTCAGTCCGTCACTTTGAGCGGCGTGGATGCCTGTTCCCCTTCCTCACCGACAAGTTGGTTTGCATGGCCCGGAGGTCGTGAAATCTATGTGATTCGTGACTGCGCAGTGTCTCTCATGCGTTTGCCAAATTATAATTTAGGAGTAATATAAGGTCTTCTCCTTTATGCGGTGTCCAACTGGTCTTATCTTCACATTCGCATGGAGTAGCAGTCGTCACTCGTGGACTACGTGATCCAGGTTCAGCCTTGGGTAAGTATAGGATGAAGATTCACACGTCAAGTTGTTTATGTCTCACTTGAGACATAAACTTTAGGGAGTCAACGTTTTCGATTAAGTCTGCCGCCAGGCTGCACACCTCAATCGCTGCATCGGTGGCCTTCCTTGCAGTGGTTTGGAGTCTTTAGTTCTCAGCTTCTGTGTACGTTGGAATTCTTGGTGATTGCAGATCTATTTAGCGGTTTCTGGAGAAGAGCCACTTTTATCCTAGCCTTCCGTATCTTTTGGTGATTACTCAGCAATTCCATCGGAGAATTTATGTGTTTTTTTTTCTTTTATCTACACTTAAGTGTTAGTCTGTCGTTCTCATGTCCGGCTTGAACTCTGTATCTTCATCTTCCCCGCAACCATGGCGTGTTTTGCACCGTGGCGTGGTGTTTTCATCCGTCATCTTCTCTGTTGATGATTTGTGGGCGTGGCACCTCATTCACGCCACCGTCCCACTAACCGGTGTTGCTCGATACCATTCGTTATTGCTGGGTGTTACCACAGTGGAAGCTGTTCGTCTGGTGGACTTTTTTGCACACGCAATGAACCGTATCTTAGGATCAGCGTCTTGGCGTTCTTTGTTTCATATTTGGGTTAGCTTGTTGGAGAATAGATGAACTCCAGTCACACCTTTTAATATATATATATATATATATATATATATATATATATATATATATATATATATATATATATATATTTATTATTTTGCTTTGTCGCTGTCTCCCGCGTTAGCGAGGTAGCGCAAGGAAACAGACGAAAGAATGGCCCAACCCACCCGCATACACATGTATATACATACGCTTTCACACACGCAAATATACATACCTATACATCTCAACGTATATGTATATATATATACACACAGACATATACATACAGACACATGTACATAATTCATACTGTCTGCCTCTATTCATTCACATCGCCACCTCGCCACACATGAAATAACACCACCCTCCCCCTCATGTGTGCGAGGTAGCGCTAGGAAAAGACAACAAAGGCTCCATTCGTTCACACTCAGTCTCTAGCTGTCGTGTAATAATGCACCGAAACCACAGCTCCCTTTCCACATCCAGGCCGCACAGAACTTTCCATGGTTTACCCCTGACGCTTCACATGCCCTGGTTCAATCCATTGACAGCACGTCGACCCCGGTATACCACATCGTTCCAATTCACTCTATTCCTTGCACGCCTTTCACCCTCCTGCATGTTCAGGCCCCGATCACTCAAAATCTTTTTCACTCCATCTTTCCACCTCCAGTTTGGTCTCCCGCTTCTCCTCGTTCCTTCCACCTCTGACACATATATCCTATTCGTCAATCTTTCCTCACTCATTCTCTATATGTGACCAAATATTTTCAAAACACCCTCTCTTGCTCTCTCAACCACACTCTTTTTATTACCACACATCTCTCTTACCCTTTTATTACTTACTCCATCATACCATATATATATATATATATATATATATATATATATATATATATATATATATATATATATATATATATGTGTGTGTGTGTGTGTGTGTGTGTGTGTGTGTGTGTGTGAGGTCAGCATTAACAATCGTGGAAAAACGACTTACCTCGAATGGGGCGAATTCCTCTTTCTTTAACTGGACATATGGAACGGTTTGCCAAGTAGAGTGGTTGAAATCAGTAGTCTAGATACGTTTATGATAAGACTTGATAAATACTTCGCTTCAAGTCTACGCCTATCATTATTTACGCCTCTATAATCAGAATGACAATTTGAAGGTAATCATCTATGAATCATCTGTATGCCTTATAATTTTTACCCAACAATTCCGTGAGTTTGCGATATATTCCACCATCACAAACAGCCTCGAAAGGCCCCAGTGTTGTAACGCTATTTGAATTCTTTGTGTGCCGTTGTAATACGACCCGATACCGCACTGCACACGTGACAAGATTCCTTCGTCTTTCTTCTTCGTGCTTACTTGAGACTGTGTATAAGTCAAGATTAGAGCGAATACTCGCCATTATTCCAACCAATGAACTTCAGTCTAATTTAAGAAGTGCAGTGCGACGTCACGTTTAAGCCACCTTGAAGGGTGAGGTGGGGTAAGCATTTTCGGCTAACTCAGCCACACGCATCGACACAGTGCATTCTTTTGACGCTGTAATCACAGATAGCTTAACGAAGTGACGTGAAAATTACAGCTGCTGCTACCATATGCACATCATATTTACCGACCTAAAATGCGGAAAAAGAGGAAATATCTCGAAAAGCGTAGCCAAAGCCAGCTGCATCGATTAGAAAAAGAGAAGAAAAATCTGTTAAAGCCTAGCTTGAGCCAGCTGCTTCAGTTCGAAAAGCCTAGCTTGAGCCAGCTGCATCAGTTCGAAAAGCCTAGCTTGAGCCAGCTGCATCAGTTCGAAAAGCCTAGCTTGAGCCAGCTGCATCAGTTCGAAAAGCCTAGCTTGAGCCAGCTGCATCAGTTTGAAAAGCCTAGCTTGAGCCAGCTGCATCAGTTCGAAAAGCCTAGCTTGAGCCAGTTGCATCAGTTTGAAAAGCCTAGCTTGAGCCAGCTGCATCAGTTCGAAAAGCCTAGCTTGAGCCAGCTGCATCAGTTCGAAAAAAAAATAATAATATTAATCCCGCTCAGCCACAAGGTTCCGACGCATTACACATCCTCTTTGTTACTTGTATGGCGATGGTGCTTCTGTACGTATCCTAGCCTCACTCCACCTCGCGTCGTTAAGAAGCAATCAGGTAAATCTGTCGTTTCAAGGAATTGTGTTGCCGAGTGCATTTAAATTCCCCCCCCCTGTACACAGCGTCATAAATTTTGCCTTTGACGAGACAGTTTCGTAAAATATGCTCGTAATATTTTCCTTGTCTGTTCTCGCTTTGTGATTTTTCGAACGATTTAATCCCGTTAGAGCAAAAAAAAAAAAAGAAGTTTTAAATATCTCGTTGTTTTGTCTGCAAATTGATTGTTAGCGCTTGCTGATGTGTAAATGTGCCTGCACTCATACATTTTTCAGGCTCATAAGGAAGGTAGATTAATCGTTTTCAAGGTGTAATTAGTCCCTAATCATGTACTCACGCTTATGAAACTCTGGCTTTACCGTCGGACTTATAGAGTTAGATAATCTTACAGAGTTATGCGACAGTAATTGACCGTCCGATGATGAGGTTTGGATTAAACAAACGAAGAATTAAAGTACACAAGATGGTGGTTTGTCATGGGTGAGAGCATCGCAAATCCTGTCCATACGGGGCTGTCAAACACAAAGAGATATTATCGTAAATACAACGGAAGTTATTGTAAGCGCGTCAGATACGGTAGAGCTCGCCGAAGTTAGGGTACGCACGCGATCTTGATTTAATAAACCTTTTTTTCTTTTTTTTTTGGGGTCTTGGTAGGTTGGAAATAGAAAATGCAGTTGTTGCAAATGAATGGATCGGATAATCATCAGGTCCAGATGATTTCTCGTCGTGTGGATAACATGGCAAGATTAGATACCGGTATCTTATGGAGAAATAGTTACAAGAAATAAGAAAAAGAAATATTCAGTATACAGAAAATGGGATGAAATGCTAAAATGATATATTCAAATACGTTAGGGACGAAAGAAGAGCGGTTGCCATGGAAATTTAGAGCTGCATTCGAAGTCCAGCACCTTCGCTTCTTGGAATTCAAACGTATTTGATGCACAATGGACGTCTTTAGGTTACACTGGATACCCTGAAACATGTGAGTGGTATGTATGTCCGACCATGTTTAGCATCTTAATGTTTCATGCCGATTGGATAAGCACCGACTTGATTTTGGTAGACAATACTTCTTTGTTATTCAGTCCTCCTAAGAAGACAGTAAGAAAAGTATGCACACCTTATCTTTTGCATTTTCAATATATATATATATATATATATATATATATATATATATATATATATATATATATATATATATATATATATATATATATATATATATATATATATATTACAAGAGAGAGAGAGAGAGAGAGAGAGAGAGAGAGAGAGAGAGAGAGAGAGAGAGAGAGAGAGAGAGTTTATGACCCTACAATTTAAAAGAGTGACTTTAGTTATTGCTTGCAGATGAACAGGTAATTCTTGGGGCTATGCCCAACACGTTTCAAAAGTATAAATCCCAGATATGAGTATGTGGGAAGTATTCCTCCTCCTCTATCCCCAGGGATATATATATATATATATATATATATATATATATATATATATATATATATATATATATATATATATCATTGAATATAACTGCTAATTCAGCAATTATCAGTTTCTTGCTGATGTTCTCAACTTGTCTAACGATTCCCAAAGTTCATAGCAGCTTACTGGTCATCTACTTGAGCAGTATAAGAGAATCCCCAGACAAGTTTGAGGACATCAGCTTTAAGAAAGTGATAGATGCTGAGTTAGCAGTCATAGCCAGTGAAATATTTTTGAGAGATCTCCTGTGTAGATGCGCACGAATATGTAAGGAAGAATTCCATCTCTGTATTCCCCGAGTGACTGAAGGGGGCGGGAGTGCTGGGTTAGAGATCCTTCCCATCTTGAATTTCAGTTTCTAAAAGAGGAAACAGAAGAAGGAGTCAAGCGTGGAGTGCTCATCCTCCTCGAAGGCTCTGACTGGGATGTGTGAATGTGTGTGGACATAACCAAGATGAGAAGGGAAGAGAGATAGGTAGCATGTTTGAGGAAAGAAACCTTCATACTCTGGCTTAGAGTGAAACGAGGCTCAAGGGTAAAGGGGAAGAATGATTTGGAAATGTCTTGGGAGTAGTCAGGAGATGGTGAGAGGACAAGAGCTAAGGAAGGATTAGCACTACTCCTGAAGCATGTGTTGTGGGGCTGTGTGACGGAGTGTAAGAAAGCGAATTCTAGATTGATGTGGATAAGACTGAAAGTGGATGGCGAAGAGATGGCTGATTATAGGTACTTATGCACCTGGCCCTGAGAAGAAAGATCATGAGAGGTAAGTGGTTTTAGAAGCAGGGGTCCCGGGTTCGATCCTGGCTGTTGGAGGTTTGTACATATATATATATATATATATATATATATATATATATATATATATATATATATATATATATATATATATATATATATATATATGTTATCCCTGGGGATAGGGGAGAAAGAATACTTCCCACGTATTCCCTGCGTGTCGTAGAAGGCGACTAAAAGGGGAGGGAGCGGGGGGCTGGAAATCCTCCCCTCTTGCTTTTTTTTTTTAATTTTCCAAAAGAAGGAACAGAGAAGGGGGCCAGGTGATGATATTCCCTCAAAGGTCCAGTCCTATGTTCTTAATGCTACCTCGCTAACGCGGGAAATGGCGAATAGTTTGAAAGAAAAGAATATATATATATATATATATATATATATATATATATATATATATATATATATATATATATATATATATATATATATATATCGTAGAACGATTGATGATAGTGATGATTGTATTTGTAAGAAGAGCAACATTAATGACACCAAGAAATCATGGCATGCAATAAGCTGGCAAAGGAAGACGTGTCGTGGTATGATCGAAGAGAAGAGAGGGCGTAGTAGATCGTACAAGAGATAACACTTGAGCGAGCTGGTGAAGGTTCAATGATAAGGTGTGTGCGAGGCTTTAGCTGAGGGAGTGATTTTGTTCGTGTGCAGAGGAGGCTTTGCTGGTCAGGGTGATGAACGCGTATAAAGACGTCATTGCGGCTGAACACTCCCTAGAACTGATCAAGAAGCGCTTCGGGAGTCTTAAAAGACTTGGATCTCGCTTTAATACCCTCGGAAAAAAAAAAATAAGGGAATCAGAAGCAGAACGCTCATTTAGTATCCTTACGTCCAGCGAGACAGGTGTTAATAGACAGGAGATGGCCTGTTAAACGACCCTGAAGTGACGAAACGCTTCCCTCCATTGTGCTCACAGTTACGTGGTAGGGTATAGGCGGACCCGTTCATGCTAGTTATCAGGATACGCGCCCAGCATAATAATGGTGGGTCTTGCTTTAATGAATACTTGCCCCTCGTAAACAGGAAATTTACTTCCAATATACGTCGCATCTCTCTACCGCGGAGTGGCCGTGAGAGTGGATAGCAGCGCGCGATACAGCACAGCAAAGTCTTGTACTAGCAGCTTTTAATAGCGATATCTGTGCATAAGTTACAGTATCGAGAAGTACATCGCAGCATTACATTTGTGCCTTTTATGAATAAGACTCCCATACTGCCATCAGTTGCTACGGGTGAGTTATACAGTTCGGCAGTCGTCGGTCCCGTCAGTGGCAGCGGACGTTGGCACGCCACAGCATACGGACACCAGGTGCTGGGTAACAGGAGTGGCAGATACCGCTGTTCGGCAGTATTCAGTCACGTCATTCGCCGCGGACGTTGGCAGGTCTTATACCGACACCAGGAGAGGCAAGTACTGTACATTCGGCTGTTGCTAAACTCGTCAGCGGCCGAGGAAGTGGCATGACGAATTGTTTTCGACCGCGAAGGAGCGATGCTGGTTTTTATTTACGGCGCTGCGTTGCAAGTCGTCAAGATTGACTTTAATAACTTCAATGGAAGGAGTTTGGGAACAGCGTGATTACAGCCATTAACTGTAGCCAAATAAGGTTGATGTATTTCGTACTTTTACGAGAGGGGCAGCACGTCCTTGCAAATGACTGTTATCAACGACCATTTTTGCTTTTACCGCACGCACGCCTGATCCAATCATCGACCATAAGCGCCACTGAGCAAGATAGAATCTGGAAACATTTTACTGACCTCACAAAAGCATGCGAGGGAACGACGCAGGGACTAGGACAGGGAGGGTTTATCATGCTCGTCTGCAGCGGGCCACCCAACTATAAGCTCATATAGTTCTTCTCGCCCCATGAGAGCGAGGTACACAAACTTACTTCCCAATTTATATAATCTGTTTTATGTTAGCTGAGACGACACGGGGAACAAAGGCCCTGAGCTAGCCATCTTATTAACGCTATATATTTATTTTTTCTATTTATCTATTATGCTTAGTCGCTGTCTCCCGCGTCAGCGAGGTAGCGCAAGGAAACAGACGCAAGAATGGCCCAACCCACCCACATACTAGAGTATATGAATAAACGCCAACGCACGCACATATACATTTCAACGTATACATCATATACATAAACAGACATATACATATATACGCATGTACACATTCATACTTGCTGCCTTCCCTGCCACGTGAAATGGTACCCTCCTCCCTCGGTACGTGCGCGAGGTAGCGCGAGGAAAAGACAACAATGGCAACATTTGTTCAAACTCAGTCCCAAGCTGTTATTTGTAATGCACCGAAACCACAGCTCCCTGTCCACATCCAGGCCCCACAAAACTTTCCATGGTTTACCCCAGACGCTTCACATGCCCTGGTTCAATCCATTGACAGCCCGTCGACCCCGGTATACCACATCGTCGTTCCAATTCACTTTACTCCTTGCACGCCTTTCACCCTCCTGTATGTTCAGGCCCCGATCGCTCAAAATCTTTTTCACTCCATCCATCCTCCTCCAATCTGGTCTCCCACTTCTCGTTCCCTCCACCTCTGACACATATATCCTCTGCATGTGACCAAACCATTTCAGTACACCCTCTTCTGCTCTCTCAACTACACTCTTTTGATTACCACACATCTCTCTTACCCTTTCATTACTTACTCGATAAAACAACCACACAACGCATAATGCCCTCAAACATTTCATTTCCAACACATCCATCCTCCACCGCACAACTCTACCGCCCATACCTCGCACCCATATAACATTGTTGGAACCACTATTCCTTCAAACATCCCCATTTTTGCTCTCCGAGATAATGTTCTCGCCCTCCACAGATTCTGCAACGCTCCCACAACCTTCGGCCCCTCCCCCACCCTCTGACTCACTTCCGCTTCCATGGTTCCATCCGCTGCTAAATCCACTCCCAGATATCTAAAATACTTCATATCCTCCAGTTTTTCTCCATTCAAATTTTTCTTCCAATTAACTTGTCCCTCAACCCTACTGAACCTAATAACCTTGCTCTTATTCACATTAACTCTCAGCTTTCTTCTTTCACACACTTTGCCAAACTCAGTCACCAACTTCTGCAGGTTTTCATCCGAATCAGCCACCAACGCTGTACCATCAGCGAACAGCAAGTGACCCACTTCCCAGCCCTCTCATCCACAACAGACTGCATACTTGCCCCTCTTTCCAAAACTCTTGCATTCACCTCCCTAACAACCCCATCCGTAAACAAATCAAACAACCATGGAGACATCACGCATATCTGCCGCAAACTGACATTCATTGGATACTAATCACTTTCCTTTCTTCCTACTCGCACACATGCCTTACATCCTTCATAAAAACTTTTCACTACTTCTAGCAACTTACTTCCCACACCATATCCTCTTAATACCTTCCACAAAGCATCTCTATCAACTCTGTCATATGCCTTCTCCAGATCCATATGTGCTACATACAAATCCATCTATTTTCCTAAGTATTTTTCACATATATTCTTCAAAGCAAACACCTGATCCACACATCCTCTACCACTTCTGAAACCACACTGCTCTTCCCCAATCTGATGCTCTGTACAAGCCTTTACCCTCTCAATCAGTACCCTCCCATTATAATTTCCCAGGAATACTCAACAAACTTATACCTCTGTAATTTGAACACTCATCTTTATCCCCTTTGCCTTTTTACAGTGGCACTATGCATGCATTCCGCCAATCCTCAGGCACTTCACCATGAACCATACATAAACCGAATATGCTCACCAACCAGTCAACAACACAGTCACACCCTTTTATAATAAATTCCACTGTAATATCTTCCAAACCCGCTACCTTGCCGGCTTTCATCTTCCGCAAAGCTTTCACTACTTCTCTGTTTAACAAACCATTCTCTCTGACCCTCTCACTTCGCACACCACCTCGACCAAAACACCCTATATCTGCCGCTCTATCATGAAACACATCAGCATACCTTCAAAATACTCACTCCATCTCCTTCTCACTTCACCACTACTTCTTATTACCTCCCCATTATCCCCCCTTCACCGATGTTCCCACTTGCTCTCTTTTCTTACGCACTTTTTTTTACCTCCTTCCAAAACATCTTTTTATTCTCCCTAAAATCTAATGATACTCTCTCACCCCAACTGTCATATGCCCTCTTTTTTACCTCTAGCACCTTTTTCTTGACCTCCTGCCTCTTTCTTTTATACATCTCCCAGTCATTTGCACTACTTCCTTGCAAAAATCGTCCAAACGACTCTCTCTTCTCTTTCACTAGCAATCTTACTTCTTCATCCCACAACTCACTACTCTTTCTAATCTTCCCACCTCCCACCTTTCTCATGCCACAAGCATCTTTTGCGCAAGTCAATCACTGCTGCCCTAGATACATCCCATTTCTCCCCCACTCCC
Organism: Panulirus ornatus; assembly: GCF_036320965.1. Taxonomy (NCBI): domain Eukaryota; kingdom Metazoa; phylum Arthropoda; class Malacostraca; order Decapoda; family Palinuridae; genus Panulirus; species Panulirus ornatus. The sequence goes on from NC_092278.1 coordinate 33,721,488, forward strand.
CTTGAGTCTTTTGCTCTCACCTTTTTCCATTCTGCACTCAATCTTTCCTGGTACTTCCTCACACAAGTCTCCTTTCTAAGCTCACTTACTCTCACCACTCTCTTCACCCCAACATTCTCTCTTGTTTTCTGAAAACCTCTACAAATCTTCACCTTCGCCTCCATAAAATAATGATCAGACAGTTGCCCCTTTCAGCACATTAGCATCCAAAAGTCTCTCTTTCACGCGCCTATCAATTAACACGTAATCCAGCAACGCTCTCTGGCCATCTCTGGCCACTTACATACGTATACTTGTGTATACCAAAATCACCAGTTCTTTTTCAGCACAAAATCTGCAAGCTCTTCACCATTTCCAACACCGATCACCCCATGCACACCAGTTATACCATCAACTGCCACATTTCTCACCTTTTGCATTCAAATCACCCATCACTATAACTTGTAAATTCTTAAAGTTACGCGAATTAAGCCCATCGTAAAACTTTTTCAGCGCTGTTCACTAACGGCAGCCGCTTGGGCTCAACTTTTTTTAAGGGTAATAGATGTGAATATGCGAGCCTTACTTTCAGTCTTACTCTCTGGTTTTATGTTGCTCTTAATGTATATGTGTGTGTGTGTGTGTGTGTGTGTGTGTGTGTGTGTGTGTGTGTGTGTGTGTGTAAGTCTATGTCCTGCAGTCCGAAGTGGAATCTTACAACGACATATTAAAAAGGAGTTATGACCCTTATCAAGATGGCGATAAATGGTTTATGTTCAACCTGAAAATCAATCTTACATAAGATTAATTTTCCTACCTTTAGCACGCCATGAACGCTTCGCCTACGGTGGGTACAGCAGTAAATTGCAGTATTGTCTGGTAGGTAACACCTGTGTAATACGGATGTATAACTGGCTCTCTCTGTGTGGAATATCTTAGATCAAATAGCTATCGGTAGCCAAAGATGATGAAGCCGGGATTCATGCCATACTTCAAATCATACAGAAATCAACTCGCGCATGTTACGTCTTCAAGTGTCGACCAGTTGTACCCACACCGTATGTCAAGACGTTACTCTTTCCACAAGAGTTCCTCCCCCTTTTAGGTTGCTTGAGAAACCCCCCCCCCCTTCCTCCCCTCAAAAATAAAATGTGAATGGATGTACTTTCTCCTTCCATTTCGTCAGCCTAGCTACGAATAAATGCCATGGAGTTAGAAGCCTCTTAGAAATCAGCATGTTGGACGAGCGTAACGAAAATCCTTTCCTTGAACAAATCACTTTTTAACGCGCTGGTTTATGGCCATTGTGTTATATAAGCTTACGATAAAGCCGATCTTGTGTGTCTGTGTAGGGGGGGGGGGGGGGAGTAGAATTGTCTTGTGCTGTAAAACTGTAGATACTGAGGCGAGTATCCTCCGTGGCGTCACGAAGATCCGTTTTCTTTTCTTAATCTTTTTTTTTTTCCCCTTAGAATTTCATGGGTGACTTTAATGTACTAGTACCTGCTCACCCACCAGCACACACGTAACTCTCGCTGTACCCAGATAGTGTTAGATAAGTTAGATAAGGATTTTAACAACTCAGATCTCGTGTCCAGGTTCTCGCTGACAGCAGCTCAAGACTAGCAAGATGTATCTTAACATGTTTTTCACTTCCTTCAAAATTCGTTAATGCTTCCCCTTGTCTTATTTTTTCCCCCCATTCATAATCCTCTCTATATTGTAATTAAGGCCCGGCCTTCATGTGAACATCGTCCACGACCAGAGCTTTCAGCGTATACAAGAAAGAATAATTCTGAGTTCACTTTAGTGAAATGTTTGCTGTCTGCTTAAATAAGCTGACTTCGTTGAGAAGTATTTCTCTAGTGATGATACTACTACTAATAATAATAATGAAAAAGATGAGACCAAATGTTTCTTAGGAGTAAGATACATTTGGTTTCATCTTCTTTAATATGCGATTAATCTGTGATCCATCACAGCCTGTCTGAAGTCACTCATGAAAAAAAAGGAAAAAACGCGAAAATTGATCGTCTAGATAATTGATAATGACATGATCCTCATTTTCATCTTTCGTTTGATTGTATTTTTGACATCGTTTCCATCTACTCCATTGTTCAACGACGGCACGACCCTTGGGTTATGATGACCTGGCCTTCGAAGGGTCAGGTCGAAGACCGGGGTCATATCGTCGTGCTAAAGGGTCACGTCAGGTCGTCGTCACCAGGCATCATGGCGGTCAAGGGTCGTACCGTCGTGCCATCGTGCTCAAGGGATCATTCCGTCGTGCTCAAGGGTCGGGGCCATCGTGCTCAAGGGGTCGTTCCGTCGTGCTCAAGGGTCAGGCCACATCGTGCTCAAGGGGTCGTTCCGTCGTGCTCAAGGGTCAGGCCACATCGTGCTCAAGGAGTCGTTCCGTCGTGCTCAAGGGTCAGGCCACATCGTGCTCAAGGGGTCGTTCCATCGTGCTCAAGGGTCGGGGCCATCGTGCTCAAGGGGTCGTTCCGTCGTGCTCAAGGGTCGGGGCCATCGTGCTCAAGGGGTCGTTCCGTCGTGCTCAAGGGTCAGGCCACATCGTGCTCAAGGGGTCGTTCCGTCGTGCTCAGGGGTCGGGGGCCATCGTGCTCAAGGGGTCGTTCCGTCGTGCTCAAGGGTCGGGGGCCATCGTGCTCAAGGGGTCGTTCCGTCGTGCTCAAGGGTCAGGCCACATCGTGCTCAAGGGGTCGTTCCGTCGTGCTCAAGGGTCAGGCCACATCGTGCTCAAGGAGTCGTTCCGTCGTGCTCAAGGGTCAGGCCACATCGTGCTCAAGGGGTCGTTCCGTCGTGCTCAAGGGTCGGGGGCCATCGTGCTCAAGGGGTCGTTCCGTCGTGCTCAAGGGTCGGGGGCCATCGTGCTCAAGGGGTCGTTCCGTCGTGCTCAAGGGTCGGGGCCACATCGTGCTCAAGGGGTCGTTCCGTCGTGCTCAATGGTCAGGCCACATCGTGCTCAAGGGGTCGTTCCGTCGTGCTCAAGGGTCGGGGGCCATCGTGCTCAAGGGGTCGTTCCGTCGTGCTAGCACCATAAGTCGTCCCATCGCTCTCAAGGGTCGTCCCGTCGTGGTGGTGGCGTTCGTGCTGTCCGCGCTTCGTTCCGT